>NC_053394.1:333098997-333398997 GCF_905171765.1 Bufo bufo | reverse complement strand
GCAACTGCAATATATGTATATATATAAAAAAAAGCAGACTGATGTACCATCCCTGAAAAGGGCTTTTTGGGGTGCTGTCAGGACGCTGTCCTTACAGCAGATGAGTCTGTGGACACAGAACACTGCCCTAGCTAACGCTTCCCCTTTTGAATCAGCAGCAGCACTTTCCCTCCTCTCACTGAGAATGCAGATTCCGAATGAATCTAAAATGGATGCTGTCCGGGAGGTGGGAGGGTCTGGGAGGGAGGGTCTGCTGCTGATTGGCTGGAATGCGTCTGCTGACTGTGAGGTACAGGGTTAAAGTTTACTCAATGATGATGTATAGGGGGCGGACCGAACATCGCATATGTTCGCCCGCCGCGGCGAACGTGAACAAGCTATGTTCGCCGGGAACTATTCGCCGGCGAACTATTCGGGCCATCTCTAAGAATTATCTGTTTTTACTAAATGCCTTCTGGGAACATAGTGAACCTAAGTACTTTAGGAGAGCATCCTGCATCAAATAATGTAGCAGAGAGTTTGTCTGCCATGAGGGAGAACAAGGGAGAACGCCCTTATTGGATTGCTTAAGATAAATAGCAAAACACTATGTTCATTACCTGAGTGCTAGAAAGTGGACTTTGCCTGTAAAGTAACAGCATTAGGAAAACTCCTCAACTGACAATTGCCAGACCTGTTATATCTCAGCTAAATTAACATCTGGATAATTACCTTTGATATATATAAATAAACTTTACCAACTGTCCTGAGACCACTGATTCAGTAAAGATTCAACTGAGTATTAAGACAACTGACTCCTCATCCGTTTTACTACCCTCAACAGTTGTATCTTACACAATTAATAAATGTCCCACAAGCGCAATATCTTCCTCCTCACTACAAAGCAGCAGTATCACGGCAGAACCGCAACACAACTGCCGCACTATAATACAAAGATAATGAAAAAATCAATGATACTGCGCTCTAACTAGTATGAATCGCCAACATAGACGTTTTCATTCACACTGATCTAAAACCTAAATCAAAATATAACCCCCTGCAAGAATACTCGTCTGCATTTAATACTTTTATGAACCAAACAACTAGGGAGATCAGGAAATTCAAATTACCAAAAAATCCACAGTACATGAGCAATATATCGCAAGAGGAGAAGAAGGCCATCATTTCTATGCAGCAAAATAACAATGTCATTATCCGCCCAGCTGACAAGGGAGGAGGCATTGGTTTTTTGGACAAAGAGCAATATCATAATGAGGCCATGAATATATTGAATGTCAAGAGAACGTACCTATGTTTGAAACATGATCCCACAGAATTATTTAAGAAACAGTTTAAAGAACTTGTTCAGAAAGGGAGGGCACTAGGTATTTTGCAAAAGAAAGAAGCTACTTTTATACATATACAACAACCGAAAATTGGGGTGTTTTACTATAATCCCAAAATTATTAAAGATCCCATAAATCCACCGGGTAGACCCATCATATCTGGGATAGATTGCCTTACGAGTGCACTATCCAGATACGTGGATCAATTTCTACAGCCATATGCACAAGCACTCCCCGCATACATCAAGGTTACGAAAAATATCCTAGAAATATTGAATAACGTAGTATGGAAGGACACCTACATAATGGACACATTAGACGTCAAATCCCTGTATACCATAATTGAAAACCGGAAAGGATGTGAAGCAACGGAATTCTTCCTAACCGCCAAAGGCGAAATGACAAAGGAACAAATTAAATATTTGGGGGAATGTATTATGTTTATTTTGGAAAAAAACAATTTTTATATATGATGGGAATTTTCACCTCCAGACATGGGGGACCGCGATGGGGACGAGGTTCGCTAATCTGTACGTGGGACAGTGGGAACATCAATCAGTCCACTGCAGCGGCAGGCTCCGGTCGAACCTCGTCCTGTGGCATCGCTTTATCTATGACATAATTTTTATTTGGGAAGGGGGGGAAGATGCATTACGGGAATTTTTTAATGATCTTAATAAAAATTTATTTTATCTAGAATTCACCCCGACATACAGTAAGACACAAATTAACTTTTTAGACTTGACAATATCTATTGAAGATGGCAAAATTTGCACAAAAACATATAATAAACCCACTGATGTGAACAGCTTCATCTCCATTGAGAGCTGCCACCTGCCTCGGTGACTAGAAAACGTACCGAGGAGCCAGTTTATGTGAATAAGGAGGAGCTGCAAAAAAAAAGGACACTATGAAGAAGAAGCAAAATGTATGCAGAATAGGTTTGAACTGAAGGGATATGACCAGGGAAAACTAATAAGATGTAGAACATAGATAGGACATTTAGATAGACATAGATTTCTGGAGAATGGGAAAAGAAAAAAGAAGTATCCAGAGAAAGAAGAAATGTGGATTATCCCACCAATAATTATGCCTTATAACAGTCAGGTCTCAAAATTCAAGAAAATAATAAACAGGTATTGGGAAGTCCTAAAAGGAGATAAAATAATAGGAGACCTTATCCCAAAGGCCCGAAGATTCATCTACCGCAGAGCTATAAACATCGGGAACACCATAGCACCAACCAGTAAATGCATTGGCATGAACAAAATAAATAGGAATGATATAAATAATAAAAAAAAAGACGGTAGAATAGATGATAGATTAAAAGGCTTTTTTCCTTGTAAATAATGTCCGGGATGCAAAAAAAAAAAAAAACACAGGTGAAAAACACTGAAGGGTCATATGTACATGATATAAGAGATTTCATTTTGTGTAACAGTTTAGGCGTAATCTATGCGATTACTTGTCCCTGCGAAAAAATTTATATTGGTCGAACGAAGAGACTCCTCAAAAAGAGAATAGGAGAACATATATATAATATTGAGAGAAAATATGAGGGGCACCCTTTATCATTATAGGGATAAACACCTTGGGAAATTCACAGGATCAACTTTCTGTCGGATAGAGATTGTCAGAAAAAACAGTAGAGTTGGGGATTATCTTAAGGAGATGTCCAGATCAGAAACGAGATGGATCTTTAACATGGATGCACTGGCCCCATCAGGTTTAAACATGGAAATATAGAACTTTTCGCATTTGAATGAAAATAAAGAACAGATGTCAATAGATGAAACATAATAAGCGTCATGCATAGGGTTAAATCACCGGGGGTACAGCAGGCACATATAAGGAAGGGGGAATATGCAGGATTAGCCATCCATCTTTCCTGACGAAGGATAGCGAATCTATCCGAAACGCGTAGAGAGGTCTTGTGGTACTTGTGACTCTCCGTAGTCATAGTAGTGCCGTCACTCTCGCTCTGTGCGAGCGCGAACCACTGTAGGGTTTCAAGAGCGGCGCCACCGGCCGGGGCTCAACTCTGCGTTCTATTAGCACCCGACCTGTGCCTGCAAGATCCGAGGACCCCGTGTTATTTGAAGCCCATCCACCAGGTAATGCATAGTCTACTGAATGTGTGGAGTGCTTTTAAACTAGGAGGTGGGGATATTAGGTCTTGCGATTCATACTAGTTAGAGCGCAGTATCATAGATTTTTTCATTATAGTTGTATCTTACGGTGCTGGCGTCACGAACACAAGGGCCCAGCCACCAAAGCACCTTAAACACCTATGCCAGTGGTGGGCAAACTTTTTTGTCAACTGAGCCAAATATCGCCAAAACCACAATTGAAATTTCTTTTGAGAGCCACATTTTTAAAACCTAATGTATATAGGAAGGTACATTGTTTTTAGTTTCAATAAGTTTTTATTGAGAATATTCTGCATGTAAGTATCCACATGGAGAATACAAATAACACAACTAATAAAACAAAGACTTTAGAAAGATATTATTTATCGATAACGTTAAATTCCGTAAAATTTGCCTTACAATGTAGACAAAATTACATACTGACAATGACTGTCAAAGTCACAAACACTAATGTGAACAATGGCCCTGCATCTCCTTGGAAAGTTTGAGTAAGTCAGGTTTGTATGTTGTTGTTTTTAATTTTAGGCACGATTCCAGGTTCTCATCGTTGAGACGATTTCTCAATTTACTCTTGATAAGGTTCATGCTTGAAAATGATTGTTCGCATATATATGTAGACCCGAATAAGGAAAGAACAGCAAACGCTAGTTTTTTCAGTTGATTATATGAGTCAGGAATACTTTTCCAGGTGTTAAAAATCAACATATCTTCCTTCTCCACGTCTTTCAAAGCAGACCACTTGTGCTGTGAACTAAGTTCACATTTGTTTTTCTCCAATATTTCTAAATCAGTACAAAGACGTTCAAATTTCGAGCTCCACAGTTCTTTGTTTTTTAAATCCAGCAATTGCATTTCAAAGTTGCCAATGTCGATATTAAAGGGAGAAAAATTTAATTCCGTTACAGTGGCATCCAGAGGTTTTTTAACAAAGGCCAATGTCGCTTTGCTGTTTCTGAATTCCTGAAATCTCTTTAGAAAAGCTTCCCTCATATTTAAAAGTGCTGTTTTAAAATAGCAAATGTCAATATCAGAATTATTTTCTTGGCAATGTTTGAACAGGCTTGGAAAGTGAATCAAAGTTTCTCTGTCAAAATCTTGAGCAAAAACAGATAATTTGTTTTCAAACGAAATAACTTCTTCTAACATCGAAAAAATTGTGTTTCCTTTCCCCTGTAGTTTATGATTAAGCTGATTTAGATGGGACGTAATATCTACCATGAAATACAGTTTTTGCATCCTCTGATCGTTTGTTAATTCTGGATAGTGAACACCCTTCTCAAGGAAAAATGCTTTCATTTCTGTTAATAAGGAAGCAAAACGTTTCAAAACGTCTCCTCTCGATAACCAACGTACCTTGTTATGCAGCAGAAGATCTGCGTACTCACTCTCCATTTCAACTAAAAATTCTTTAAATTGGCGATGATTAAGAGCTTAAGCTATATTGGAGTTGATCATCTTAATCACCAATTCCATAACTTTGCACATTTCTTCTGGAAATGTCTGCGCACAAAGTGCTTCTTGATGTATGATGCAATGGTATGTAAGTATCTCGTGACTAATTTTTTCTTTCATAATAGCAACAAAACCTTTTCTTACGCCGGTCATACTTTTTGCCCCGTCTGTTGCAATTGAGACGATTTTATCGAGTGGAATATGATGTTTTTCAATGCAATCAATTACAGCAATTGCTATATCCTCTCCACGTGTTTGACCTTTCAGTGGCAATAATCCTAAAAGTTCTTCTTTAGGACCTGTAGTTGAGATAAATCTTACAAAAAGTGAAACTTGCGCTGTATCATTTATGTCACAAGACTCGCCAACTGCTATTGATAAAGCTGAAACCCCTTTAAGATCATGAACTTGTTGGTTGGTTATATTGGAAGACATTTTGGCTGTTCTATCTTTCACTGTTTTAGCAGACAGTAACAACTCTTACATTTTCTTTAGAATTTCTTCTTTGTTCTTAAAATCCCTAAATAACTCTTCCGATGCATTTATAAAACAACATTTTATGTATTCGCCATCTGTATATGGTTTGCCTCTCTTAGCAATCTCTTGACTAACCGCAAAACTTGCAATATTAACATAGTTGGAAGATTGCACCCAGTGATTAAACACATAACTTGATTTTTCTTGACTCTTCAGAAGTTCCTCAACTGCTTTCTTCCTTGCATCACCGACAGGATATTTATTACTACAGTAAATGACAAGTGTTTAGTTGTAAAGTGTCTCTCCAAATTTGATTTCTTGTTATGCGCCAATTTTTCCTTACAAATAAGACAGGTTGGAAGGCCATTTACGTTTTGAATAAACGCAAAAGTCTCGGTTCATTCCACTTTAAATTCACGGTTTTCGTCTTCCGTTTTTCGTTGTTTTTTCTTTGTAGCCATGTCAAACAGGGTACCTATAAAAATGTTTCATTTTTAAAAAAAGCCACCAACACCAAACACCAAACCAGCACCCTTACTCACATAAAACAAATAATATTGGATGATGCACTGTTATGGGGAAATCTGTGGATGACGCACTGTTAAGCTTCTGTGGATGATGCACTGTTATATATCTGTGGATGATGCACTGTTATGTATCTGTGGATGACGCACTGTTAAGCTTCTGTGGATGATTGTCATGGTCTTACCTTCTTGCTGTTCTCCTTCGTTTGACATGTGCTGGCGGCCATCTTGGTTTCTGGGTTTCTTGTAGCCTTCCACCCTGCGGCTCCTCCTTCCCACTGGGAGGAGCTGGATGCCTAGCTCATATATATATAGGAGGTCTGTGGCTTCAGTTCCTTGCTTGGTCCTCTTGTGTTCACATGCTTCTAAGACTGCTGCTGCTTCTGGTTCCTGATCCTGGCTTCGTCTGACTACCCTTCTGGTTCCTGATCCTGGCTTCGTCTGACTACCCTTCTGGTTCCTGATCCTGGCTTCGTCTGACTACCCTGCTGGTTCCTGATCCTGGCTTCGTCTGACTACCCCTCTGGTTCCTGACCTCTGGCTTCGCAAAGACTCTGCTCGGTTTCACCATCCGTTTGGACTTTTGCTTTACAGCTTTATTTTCAATAAAGCCTTCTTATTTTCTCTTATCTCTTGTTGTACGTCTGGTTCATGGTTCCGTGACAATGATGCACTGTTATGTATCTGTGGATGACGCACTGTTAAGCATCTGTGGATGACGCACTGTTAAGCTTCTGTGGATGACGCACTGTTATGTATCTGTGGAAGACGCACTGCTAATCTTCTGTGGATGATGCACTGTTAAGCTTCTGTGGATGACGCACTGTTATCATAGGTGTAGGAACCCCAAAGAATCCGGGGGGGACAGCATTTTTGCTCGCCGGGTATATTCTTATTCAGTAAACTGCGAGTTGTTTATATCATTAAATTTTAAGTGTGTGTGTGTGTGTGTGTGTGTGTGAACCCCCCCCCCCCCCCACACACACACACACACACACTTACAGTTCTGAAGACTCAGGGGTGCTGGCTGGCTTGGCCTCAGGGGTGCTGGCTGGCTTGGCCGGGCAGAAGGAGTGTGGGAGACTGTGAGGCCTTTTTCTCCAAGCTGCTCCGGATCAGTGCCCTGGGCAGCTGGGCTCCGGGCTGGAAGTGGGCACAATAAGAAAAAAATATGTTTCATTACACCTCAGGTCAGTTCACCAATCAGACCCCCAATGTTAATCAGACCTCAGCTAACAGCCCCAATAAGATCCCCAATGTTAATAAGACCTCAGATCACACCTCAGCTCAGACCCCAATATGAATGACCCCCAATCAGACCTCAGATAAGAGCCTCATGCCTCATAGCAGCCCCTAGTGCCTCTCATCAACCCCCCAGTGCCTCTCATCAGCCAGTAATAACAGCCCCCCCAATCATGTGCCAGTAATAACAGCCCCCCAATCATGTGCCAGTAATAACAGCCCCCCCAATCATGTGCCAATAATAAAAGACCCCCCCAATCATGTGCCAGTAATACCAGACCCACCCAATCATGTGGCAGTATTGCAATACCAGACCAGACCCCCCCAATCATGTGCCACTATACCAGACCCCCCCAATCATGTGCCAGTAATACCAGACAGACCCCCCAATCATGTGGCAGTAATACCAGACACCCCCCCCCCCCCGATCTGTGCCAGTAATTCCAGGGCCCCCCCAAATTCCCAAATCATGTGCCAGTATAATACCAATACCCCCCTTTTATGTGGCAGTTAAAAAAACCTAATTATTGAATATAATATAGTTAAAAAAAAAAAAAATGAACACTTATACTTACCTCTTTGGAGCGATGCGATGCAGGCCTCTTCCAGCCTGTGTCCTGACTCCAGCTCTGTACGGCTCAGGCGGCGCGATGACGTCATCGCGCCGCCTACGCCGGCCTCTGATAGGCTGCCGGCCTAGTAGTGTCGGCAGCCTATCAGAGGAACAGGAAAGGGACACACCTCCCTGCCCTGCTCCTCCGCAGCCTTCTGTTTGTATCGCTGTCCTGAGGACGGCGATATAAACAGAAACAGATCACCATGGAGATGAGCGCTTCGCTTCCACAATGGAAGCGCTCATCTCAGTGCCTGCCCCGCTGCCGCCGCACACTGCCTGCCCCGCCGCACACTGCCTGCCCCGCCGCACACAGACACTGCCGCTGGCCTGGCTGGAGCCTGGGGGGGATTTAACCAAACCTGTCCCCCCCGCATTATTTCCTGGGGGGATCCGTCCCCCCCGTCCCCCCCGCTTCCTACGCCCATGACTGTTATGTATCTGTGGATGACGCACTGTTAAGCTTCTGTGGTTGACGCACTGTTATGTATTTGTGGATGGAGCACTGTTCGGCTTCTGTGGATGATGCACTGTTAAGCATCTGTGGATGACCCACTGTTAAGCTTCTGTGGATGACGCACTGTTATGTATTTGTGGATGGAGCACTGTTCGGCTTCTGTGGATGATGCACTGTTAAGCTTCTGTGGATGACCCACTGTTAAGCTTCTGTGGATGACCGACTGTTAAGCATCTGTGGATGACGCACTGTTAAGCTTCTGTGGATGACGCACTGTTAGGTATCTGTGGATGACCCACTGTTAAGCATCTGTGGATGACCCACTGTTAAGCATCTGTGGATGACGCACTGTTAAGCTTCTGTGGATGACGCACTGTTATGTATCTGTGGATGACCCACTGTTAAGCATCTGTGGATGACCCACTGTTATGTATCTGTGGATGACGCACTGTTAAGCTTCTGTGGATGACCCACTGTTAAGCTTCTGTGGATGACGCACTGTTAAGCTTCTGTGGATGACGCACTGTTATGTATCTGTGGATGACCCACTGTTAAGCATCTGTGGATGACCCACTGTTAAGCATCTGTGGATGACGCACTGTTAAGCTTCTGTGGATGACGCACTGTTAAGCTTCTGTGGATGACGCACTGTTAAGCTTCAGTGGATGATGCACTGTTATGTATCTGTGGAAGACGCACTGTTAATCTTCTGTGGATGACCCACTGTTAAGCATCTGTGGATGACGCACTGTTAAGCTTCTGTGGATGACGCACTGTTATGTATCTGTGGATGACCCACTGTTAAGCACCTGTGGATGACCCACTGTTAAGCTTCTGTGGATGACGCACTGTTATGTATCTGTGGATGACGCACTGTTAAGCTTCTGTGGATGACGCACTGTTAAGCTTCTGTGGATGACATACTGTTATGTATCTGTGGATGACGCACTGTTAACAGTGGTGTATCTTGGTTTTGTGCTGCCCTAGGCGAGACTAAACTCGGGCACCCCCCTAATATAAATTTGACCCACCCCTTCCTATCACGTCCAAACCCCTTCCTCTGTAAATACCACCCCTTCCTCTTTAGGCTCCACCCTTTCCCGTTTTGCATAACAATATTAAGAAATTTATCGCGATAACGATATATATCGCGATAAATACCCGTTTAAAAGAAAAAAAACACAAGGAGACGTTATACTGTATGGGGCAGCCTCAATGAGACGTTATACTGTATGGGGGCAGCCTCAAGGAGACGATATACTGTATGGGGGGCGGGGGCAGCCACAAGGAGACATTATACATACTGTATGGGGGCAGACATAAGGAGACGTTATACTGTATGGGTGGCGGGGCAGCCACAAGGAGACACTAAACTGTATGGGGGCTGCCACAAGCAAATAGTGCACTCTGCACTGTGTCATAAATAAAGGTGGTATGTGTGTCAGAATGTCTATGGTGGCCCTGGCCTCTCTTTGAGGAGCCCCATACAGTCTGTAATGGGGCAGCCTCAAGGAGAGGCCAGGGCCACCATAGACAGTCTGACATACCACCTTTATTTATGACACAGTGCAGAGTGCACTATTTGCTTGTGGCAGCCCCCATACAGTTTAGTGTCTACTTGTGACTGCCCCCATAAATAAAGGTGGTATGTGTGTCAAACTGTCTATGGTGGACCTGGCCTCTCCTTGAGGCTGCCCCATACAGTTTGCATGGGGCAGCCTCAAGGAGAGGCCAGGGCCACCATAGACAGTCTGACATACCACCTTTATTTATGAGTCTCACTCTCACTCTCACAGTGCACTATTTGCTTTTTAACTCTCGTCTCACTCACTCCTGTTCCTCTGCCTGGACTGGACCTGGAAATTCCTCGCAGGGCAGGACAGGAGTCAGGTGAAGTGGCCAACTCTGTTCTGTTTCCCGTGGCTGCTGCTTGTGTTGTGAATATTCCGGCCCACTGCGCATGCGCGAAAAACACGGCTCGGCGCAGGCGCAGTAGTTGAAAATACCTGAGCTCGGGAGGAAGTCAGGAGGACTCGGGAGGAGGGTCCCTGCTTCACTATGCCGCGCCGGCGATGCCGCTCGCATAGTGAAGGATCGGATTCGGATCGGCAAGCAGCGGACAAAGGGGAAAAAAATTTGGCACATTTTACTATCACTAGGCAGGCAAACAAGGCATTTTGCCGCCCCATTGGCAAGTGCCGCCCTAGGCAAATGCCTTGTTTGCCTCGTGATAAATACGCCTCTGACTGTTAAGCTTCAGTGGATGATGCACTGTTAAGCATCTGTGAAAGACGCACTGTTATGTATCTGTGGATGGAGCACTGTTAAGCATCTGTGAAAGACGCACTGTTAATCTTCTGTGGATGACGCACTGTTATGTATCTGTGGATGACGCACTGTTATGTATCTGTGGATGACGCACTGTTAGGCTTCTGTGGATGACGCACTGTTAAGCTTCTGTGGATGACGCACTTTTAAGCTTCTGTGGATGACGCACTGTTATGTATCTGTGGATGACGCACTGTTAATCTTCTGTGGATGATGCACTGTTAAGCTTCTGTGGATGACGCACTGTTATCATGGGTGTAGGAACCCCAAAGAATCTGGGGGGGACAGCATTTTTGCTCGCCGGGTATATTCTTATTCAGTAAACTGCGAGTTGTTTATATCATTACATTTTAAGTGTGTGTGTGTGTGTGTGTGTGTGAGAACCCCCCTTCCCCCTCCCACACACACACTTACAGTTCTGAAGACTCAGGGGTGCTGGCTGGCTTGGCCTCAGGGGTGCTGGCTGGCTTGGCCGGGCAGAAGGAGTGTGGGAGACTGTGAGGCCTTTTTCTCCAAGCTGCTCCGGATCAGTGCTCTGGCAGCTGGGCTCCGGGCTGGAAGTGGGCACAATAAGAAAAAAATATGTTTCATTACACCTCAGGTCAGTTCACCAATCAGTTCTTAAAATCCCTAAATAACTCTTCCGATGCATTTATAAAACAACATTTTATGTATTCGCCATCTGTATATGGTTTGCCTCTCTTAGCAATCTCTTGACTAACCGCAAAACTTGCAAAATTAACATAGTTGGAAGATTGCACCCAGTGATTAAACACAGAACTTGATTTTTCTTGACTCTTCAGAAGTTCCTCAACTGCTTTCTTCCTTGCATCACCGACAGGATATTTATTACTAAATGACAAGTGTTTAGTTGTAAAGTGTCTCTCCAAATTTGATTTCTTGTTATGCGCCAATTTTTCCTTACAAATAAGACAGGTCGGAAGGCCATTTACGTTTTGAATAAACGCGAAAGTCTCGGTTCATTCCACTTTAAATTCACGGTTTTCGTCTTCCGTTTTTCGTTGTTTTTTCTTTGTAGCCATGTCAAACAGGGTACCTATAAAAATGTTTCATTTTTAAAAAAAGCCACCAACACCAAACACCAAACCAGCACCCTTACTCACATAAAACAAATAATATTGGATGATGCACTGTTATGGGGAAATCTGTGGATGACGCACTGTTAAGCATCTGTGGATAACGCACTGTTATATATCTGTGGATGACACACTGTTAAGCTTCTGTGGATGACGCACTGTTATGTATCTGTGAATGGAGGACTGTTCAGCTTCTGTGGATGATGCACTGTTATATATCTGTGGATGACGCACTGTTTAGCTTCTGTGGATGACGCACTGTTATGTATCTGTGGATGGAGCACTGTTCAGCTTCTGTGGATGACGCACTGTTATATATCTGTGGATGGAGCACTGTTAAGCATCTGTGGATGACGCACTGTTATATATCTGTGGATGACGCACTGTTAAGCTTCTGTGGATGACGCACTGTTATATATCTGTGGATGGAGCACTGTTCAGCTTCTGTGGATGACGCACTGTTATATATCTGTGGATGACGCACTGTTATATATCTGTGGATGACGCACTGTTATATATCTGTGGATGACGCACTGTTATGTATCTGTGAATGGAGCACTGTTATGTATCTGTGAATGGAGCACTGTTCAGCTTCTGTGGATGACGCACTGTTATGTATCTGTGGATGACGCACTGTTATGTATCTGTGGATGACGCACTGTTATGTATCTGTGGATGACCCACTGTTAAGCTTCTGTGAATGGAGCACTGTTAAAGGGCTTCTGTCACCCCACTAAAGTGATTTTTTTTTTTGGGGCTAGTTAAATTAGTTATATAGCGATATATGAAAATATAATTGTGTTACTTACATTGATCCAGCAGTTTATTCAAAAAACGAAGTTTTATCATATGCAAATTCGGTCTCTACCAGCAAGTAGGGCGTCTACTTGCTGGTAGCTGCTGCAGAAATCCGCCCCCTCCTCTTGTTGATTGACAGGGCCAGCCGGGATCTCCTCCTCCGGCCAGCCCTGTCGGCATTTCAAAAATCGCGCGCCTGTGTTGATTCGGCGCAGGCGCTCTGAGATGAGGAGGCTCGTCTCCTCAGAACTCCCTCAGTGCGCCTGCGCCGATGACGTCTTCGATTTCGGTGATGTCATCGGCGCAGGCGCACTGAGGGAGTTCTGAGGAGACGAGCCTCCTCATCTCAGAGCGCCTGCGCCGAATCAACACAGGCGCGCGATTTTTGAAATGCCGACAGGGCTGGCCGGAGGAGGAGATCCCGGCTGGCCCTGTCAATCAACAAGAGTAGGGGGCGGATTTCTGCAGCTGCTACCAGCAAGTAGCCGCCCTACTTGCTGGTAGAGACCGAATTTGCATATGATAAAACTTCGTTTTTTGAATAAACTGCTGGATCAATGTAAGTAACACAATTATATTTTCATATATCGCAATATAACTAATTTAACTAGCCCCAAAAACAAAATCACTTTAGTGGGGTGACAGAAGCCCTTTAAGCTTCTGTGGATGACGCACTGTTAAGCTTCTGTGGATGACCCACTATTATGTATCTGTGGATGACGCACTGTTAAGCTTCTGTGGGTGACGCACTGTTATATATCTGTGGGTGACGCACTGTTATATATCTGTGGATGGAGCACTGTTAAGCTTCTGTGGATGACGCACTGTTATATATCTGTGGGTGACGCACTGTTATATATCTGTGGATGGAGCACTGTTAAGCTTCTGTGGATGACGCACTGTTATATATCTGTGGATGACGCACTGTTAAGCATCTGTGGATGACGCACTGTTATATATCTGTGGATGGAGCACTGTTAAGCATCTGTGGATGACGCACTGTTATATATCTGTGGATGACGCACTGTTATATATCTGTGGATGACGCACTGTTATGTATCTGTGGATGACGCACTGTTAAGCTTCTGTGGATGACGCACTGTTATATATCTGTGGATGATGCACTGTTATATATCTGTGGATGACGCACTGTTATGTATCTGTGGATGACGCACTGTTATGTATCTGTGGATGACGCACTGTTAAGCATCTGTGGATGACGCACTGTTATATATCTGTGGATGACGCACTGTTATGTATCTGTGGATGACGCACTGTTATGTATCTGTGGATGACGCACTGTTAAGCATCTGTGGATGACGCACTGTTCAGCTTCTGTGGATGACCCACTGTTAAGCTTCTGTGGATGACGCACTGTTATATATCTGTGGATGACGCACTGTTAAGCATCTGTGGATGGAGCACTGTTAGACTTCTGTGGATGACCCACTGCTAAGCATCTGTGGATGACGCACTGTTATGGGGGCATCTGTGGATAACACTGTTATGGGGGGGATCTCTGGATGACACATATATAGCATCTTATGCTATATATGTGTCATCCACAGATTCCCCCCCCCCCCTCCCCATGACAGTGTCTGTGTAAATAGTAATATAAAATTAGTGGGGCTCACACCTAGGATGTAATGGATATTTTATGCAGGGTTCTCCGCCTTGATGGATACACCCAATCCAAACAGTAGGCAAGAAGTAAAAGTAATAAAATAGGCGTGCACACCTTGCACTGGCTCTGCAGACAAGTTTAATAAAAGTAAAAAATGATAAAGATAAAATGAAATAATAATCAAGATCCAAATAAAAGAAAGTACAGATAAAAGTATGTAAAAACACACTCTGGGCTCATGCCCACGAACCTAAGGGCGCCGTGCCTGTGCTGCGGACCGCAAATAGCGGTCCGCAATGCACGGACACAGTCCGTGGAGCAGCTGCATGAGGATCGCACTACGCATGCGCATGCACTACTTTTTTGCGGTGCGGAGGTACAGCCAGAAGCACCACGGAAGCACTCTGTAGCACTCATATCCTGGTGCGTCAACAGTACCAGTGAGGACTATTAGGGCTAATGCACACGACCGTGTGCCCGCCGTTGCCGTATTGCGGACCGCATACGGCGGGTCCGCAATACACGGGCACTGGCCGTGTGCAGCCCGCATCATGGACCCATTCACTTCAGCATGCGCTACTTTTTTGCGGTGCGGGCAGTCGGATGCGGATCGCGAACCCCATTCAAGTGAATGGGTCCACGATCCTCATGCAGCTGCCCCATGGTCTGTGTCCGTGCACTGCGGACCGCTATTTGCGGTCCGCAGCACAGGCACAGCGCCCTTACATTCGTGGGCATGAGCCCAGAGTGTGTTTTTACATACTTTTATATGTACTTTCTTTTATTTGGATCTTGATTATTATTTCATTTTATCTTTATCAGTTTTTACTTTTATTAAACTTGTCTGCAGACATTACTTTTGCTGTTTAAACACATGCCAAGTAAATGCTGATGCCAAATAATTGAGTCACCTGTAGAAGGAGGTAGAAGGAGGTACACTGACTCTGAAAGGAGGTAGAAGGAGGTACACTGACTCTGACTTGTAGCCTGCAGCGGTGTTCTGGCTCTGGCAGATTTCACTGCCCGGGAACTTTTCACTACCCCTCGTCACTTCCTCCTCGTTCCGACTTCTGGAAGGAGGTGCGTACTCCGTACTGTACTACAAGTGAAGGCGCTTACTGTCATGATGCGCGTGTGCTAATACTAGTTAGCGAACACGCCCTCTCTTGCTTTGTGGAACGCAAATGCGTCCCACAGGCAAGATTCCTCTGTAGTGCAGGATGGGTTGGTTTCGCCGTGGGAGCTCGCACCAAAGAGCCGCATTGAAGGGTCTAAAGAGCTGCTTGTGGCTCGCGAGCCGCACTTTGCCATTGACCTATGCCATCAAGGGCACCTCACCTTCCCTCTGGCTGGTGTTCCCTGCAATAGAGAGTGCCCCGCAGGATTTAGTGCTGTCCTTCCTTCCACTGCACTGCCGGCCCAGGGAGGCTCTGCTAACTGTGAGTAAATGAACTGCTACCCCCACCGGCCCACCGTAACTTATGTGTTGTTCCTGTGGCCTGTGATGCTGCTCCTTTTGGTAACTGTAGCAAGACATTGTGTCCGTATTATGGGCAGGTGCAATTTTTCACCCTGTACATAAGTGTGCAGTGTAACAAAATGTATCATAGCTAATCTGTTCCGTTAGCTGTAAGTTCAGTCTGCATTAATGGCAGGTGTACTTTATCCTCCAGTACATTACTATGCAGTGGAGCAAAATGTATCAATGCTAATCCATTCCTATGCTGCAGCGTTACGCAAAAATAAACAGTGATGTGAATACAGCCTTAATACCACTGTTGCTGCTGCGGCCCTCTCCACTCTGTCAGGGGACCACTACTGTCACTGCTACTGACACTCTTGCTGCCGCCACCCTCTCCACTATTTCATGGAGCAACTACTGTCACTGCTTCTGCCACTGCTGCCACCTTCCCCACTATTTCATTGGTCCACTACTGCCACTGCTGTTGCTGCCACCTTCCCCACTCTGTCATGGTGCTACTACTGTCACTGCTACTGCCATTGCTGCCACCCTCCCCACTTTCTCATGGGGCCACTACTTGAATCTTAGTGCACTGTATGGTTAAGTCCACAGCAATAAATTTGACCTATAATACCGAAGCACAGTAACAGAAGGCTAACTGACGCACAGCTAACAGAAGGGATTAAAAAGCATGTGTTTGGACTGCCACAACATGCATTAAAAGGACCTTTTTGTTCACCACTACATTATTGGCGCTGCCTCCATTTCTAAGGAGCCATTTGGACATAGTTCCTGCAGAGGCGAGCACGTTTTTTTTTTTTTTCTTGCTTTACTGAAGGGTGAAGTATGCATTTCTTTTTGTTTAACAGAAAGAGATTAGCTATGAATCTTGGTGCACACTGTTAATGCCACTGCTGGTCACTACTTGAATCTTGGTACACTGCACAGTTAAAGGGCATCTGTCAGCAGTTTTGTACCTATGAAACTGGCTGACCTGTTATATGTGCACTTGGCAGCTGAAGGCATCTGTGTTGGTCCCATGTTCATACGTGCCTGCATTGCTCATAAAAATGAAGTTTTAATATATGCAGATAAGCCTCTAGGAGCAACGGGGGCGTTGCTGTTACACCTAAAGGCTCTCTCTGCAAATGCCATGTCCACTGCACTTTAATTGACAGGGCCAGGTGTGATCATGTTTTCACTGCCTGGTCCTGTCAATCAAAGTGAAGAGGGCGCAGCAGTTACAGAGAGAGCAGAGCCGCTCAGTGTAATGGCAATGCCCTCGTTGTTCCTAGAGGCTCATGATGTATATAATTATGTTAAATGATATTAGTCGTAATTATGAATTGGATCACACTTTGGGTATATATGACTGCACATGACATCAATTCATTTGCTTGACAAAGGCCTCATTGTGCTGGGCTGAAACATTACTACTGGGTAATAAACGGGTCTAACACCCTTCACTGATTCTGGAGTATTGAATTTTTATCGCGAATATAGGCACTTCGAGAATTCGCAGAGGTAGAATATAGTGCTATGTTGGTAAGGCTGATTAGTCAGCCTGCATTTGTGGGAGGGGCGGAGGCTCTTCATATACGAGCCACAGCCTCACTCACAGGCGTGTGTTCTCAGGTGCACAGGCCGCATGTTACCTTGTCCGTCCAGGTTCAGCCACGGCTGATACTATATGTTTTTGTCTTGTTGCCTGGATCGCCCAGGCCGAGTTAAATGTTGTATGTCACCAGGATCGTCCAGGTTCAGCCACGGCAAATCACGGCTATGTCATTTGTCTTGTCACCTGGATCGCCCAGGCCACGTTAAATGTTGTATGTCACCTGGATCGCCCAGGCCACGTTAAATGTTGTATGTCACCTGGATCGCCCAGGCCACGTTAAATGTTGTATGTCACCTGGATCGTCCAGGCCACGTT
Source organism: Bufo bufo (assembly GCF_905171765.1). Taxonomy (NCBI): domain Eukaryota; kingdom Metazoa; phylum Chordata; class Amphibia; order Anura; family Bufonidae; genus Bufo; species Bufo bufo. The sequence goes on along the minus strand of NC_053394.1, from coordinate 333,381,515 downwards.
AAATGTTGTATGTCACCTGGATCGCCCAGGCCACGTTAAATGTTGTATGTCACCTGGATCGTCCAGGCCACGTTAAATGTTGTATGTCACCTGGATCGCCCAGGTTCAGCTACTGCAGATACCATGCTATGTCATTTGTCTTGTTACCTGGATCGCCCAGGACAAGCTAAATGTTGGGTGACAACTGGACCGTCAGGTTCAGCCGCTGCTGATACTACGCTATATGTCATGTTTTGTTGTTAGAATAAGTCTCTGCCATACCCCACTCTATCGGTATATCGGGTTTACTCTACTCGCACCCAGAGCTGCGTTCACACGTCCTATACTACTACAGGTTCTTTCCAGGCCCATTTCAAGAACTGCATTCATGTCGCTGTTACATCTATGTTATGCTCCGTTCACAACCAGAGCTGCTGTTATACCAAATTTCATGCTCTGCTTATACCCAGAGTTGTGTTCACACTTATACTGCTACACCAGGTCGTATACCCCACTCACCAAAGCCGCTTTCCATGTCTGCTGTCACATCAAGTTAATATTCCGTGCACATCCAAAGCTGCGTCCGCATGTCTGCTTTTACATCTTGTCCTATACTCCATTCACTACTAGAGCTGCGTTCACGTGTCTGCTTTCGCATCACGTTAATACTCTGCTCACTTTCAAATTGCATTCATACGTCTGCTTATACCATTCTTTTCATGCGCTACCCATACTCGGAGCTGCGCCCATACCATGTTTTTTAGGTACCACTCACATCCAAAGCTCCATTCACCCATTTGTTGTTACATCATGTGTTGTACTCTGCTTCCACTCAAAGCTGCATTCTCCTGTTCATTGCTACGTCATGGTTTTACTCAATAGTCTCACCGGGGCAGTCTGCACCCACCGCTCTGGTTCTTTAATCCTGGTTCATATTCACTCAGACTGGTCTACTTTTACTTCTGGTTCATATTTACTTAGATTGGTCTCCTGCCCCAGTTCACCAAACAGCTTCTCAGCGGAGGTCAGTCGGCCAATAGGAGTAAGTTTCCTGATATGTTTTCACAAGCTGTTCATTTGTTTGTCACGATAAGAGACTTCTCTTAGCGAACTTGCAATGACTCAGGCTCTTGTTTTTCTCCCATCTCTGTTTCAATTTCATGTTTATGTTTATGGTTCGCAGTGGTTAGTGTTATGTATGCACATGCTTCGGATTTCTAATGTCTATATTTTCAAGGCTTGTTGGCAGTTATGTTCCTTAGGCCACCTTCTAGCCAATCCAATCATTCATGCCTCTGCATATCCTACCAGGTCCGGCTTACGTTTTAATTACTTATCGTCACCGCAACGTCATCCCTCTGGCTTCGGGGGCCTCTGGCTTCGGGGGCCCTATGATTGATCCGGCCTCATGGCTCCGGGGGCCCCTTGACCGTTTTTCATGTTTTGTTTTGTTTGTTAGGGGTACGACATGGTTGTAGGCTGGTTAGTGTCCCAGGTTCGCCATAAGGGACTCGCACGCATGGCTCCCGCCATAAGGGACTCGCACGCATGGCTCCCGCCATAAGGGACTCGCACGCATGGCTTCCGCCATAAGGGACTCGCACGCATGGCTCCCGCCATAAGGGACTTGCACGCATGGCTACCGCCATAAGGGACTCGCACGCATGGCTCCCGACATAAGGGACTCGCTGGAGTGGCTCTTGGTTTAGAGGATTTCACAATTGTCATCGATATTGGTAGGTCATACGGCCATCTGATACTATTTTCCATGGCACACCTTTCAGAATTTTTCTTTTGTTCATTTATATTTTACAGATTAGTACTTGCGGTTCATTTCAGCCTCATTTCATTAAGAAGCTTTACCCTATGTCTTTGTCTTTCTAGGTTATCGAGGCCCGGTTGATTACTAAACCCGTCGGGTTAAGCCCCAATCTTTTCCCCAGCCATCCTCAATTCTAAGGTTCGCAAGCGGCTGCCCGGCCCCATGGGCCCCTGGTGGTTGCTTCGGCCCCATAGCTTTAGGGGTCCGACCAATGGTTGTCTGTCCACCTGTGCAGCTATGCTTTTGGTTTTGAATGACTCACATCTTTATCTGCTTGCCAATTTATGTTATTTAGGTTTCATTTTAGTTAATGTCCGTTATTATCTCAATTTTCTGTCACGTTTCCCTTCGTCTTTTCAGGTCATGCAGTTGAATTCATGTTGGGGGTCACCTTCCACGTCGGTCAGGTCTCGTTCCTAACGATATGTCACCTTGCATGTTATTCAGGCCACGTAGTTTATCTTAGGTATCGCCTGCCACATCGGTCAGGCTCATGGTTTAATTTCACCTGCACCTTATTCAGGTCACTTATTATAGTCATAATTTCTTGATTTTAAAAAAAAACAAAAAAATAAACTCTGCCCCATGGCTTCGGGGGCCCGATGACTGCTTCGGCCCCATGGCTTCGGGGGCCGACGACGGCTTCGGCCCCATGGGTTCGGGGGCCCGATGACGGCTTCGGCCCCATGGCTTCGGGGGCCCGATGACGGCTTTGGCCCCATGGCTTCGGGGGCCCGACGACGGCTTTGGCCCCATGGCTTCGGGGGCCCGATGACGGCTTTGGCCCCATGGCTTCGGGGGCCCGATGACGGCTTTGGCCCCATGGCTTCGGGGGCCCGATGACGGCTTTGGCCCCATGGCTTCGGGGGCCCGATGACGGCATTGGCCCCATGGCTTCGGGGGCCCGATGACGGCTTTGGCCCCATGGCTTCGCGGGCCCGATGACGGCTTCGGCCCCATGGCTTCGGGGGCCCGATGACTGCTTCGGCCCCATGGCTTCGGGGGCCCGATGACGGCTTCGGCCCCATGGCTTCGGGGGCCCGATGACGGCTTCGGCCCCATGGCTTCGGGGGCCCGATGACGGCTTCGGCCCCATAGCTTCGGGGGCCCGATGACTGTTTTCAGTCCTGCTGGACTGATTGCCTGGTTGGTTGTCCATCTGGGCCGATTTGGCCCGTATGTATCACATACATACCTGCTTCCCTAATTTCCTAATAATCCATGTTGATCGCTCACTTTATGTTTTGACCGCAAACTGGTCCGGTTCGCCCTACAGCATCATTGTCATGTCTTACGCAGATATTTCGTCTTGCTTTAATTGTTCATGCTTTCGTTCAGGTCCTGCCAGAGGAGGAACAAGTAGGGTAATTCCCTCTAGCATTTCAGTCTCCGATCGTAGTCAACCATATCTTGTCAACCAGGTCACCGCGCAAAGTCTTTGCCTTTTTACCACGACTAGGAATTCATTTTTGCCGGTAGCTTCGTTGCAATTGCATTCCCTCACTCATAGGAGGTCATAGACAGAATCTTGTATATTATGGCTTCGTAGCTTCTTGCCGCACTAACCTCAGACTCTCTACAACCACATTAAATCGTGTTTTGGACAAGGTTCAGCATTTCCTCACAGTAGAAGATTCAGATAGTAGGTTGGTCTTCACGTCTCAAGCGTTAAAACAATTCTCAGGGGCACACAGTAGAACAACGCGTGGACCACGGCTAGCAGATAGCTGTTGTCTGGGGAACTATTCAAGGATTCTCTTCCTATCTACATAGTTCTTTTTGGCTCTCATTCCTACATAGTCTAGGCAGTTAGGTTTCGGTCCCACGATCTCCTGAGGCTAGGGCATTGCCAGTACTCCCTAGAACCAAAACTTTACAAGGTTCAGTTGGTTTTCATGATTCATTTCACAATGTATTCCCGGTCCTCTGTTCTGCTTTGGGGCAGTATCCGCAATATTGAGCATCATGTCTCTGGCCTTGTCATCCACAAGATGGGTTGTAGGTCTCCTTCTGGCCTTGCCTCATACACCCCGAATTTTTCGCTCTAGATCCCTGACGCCTTGCAGTTGGCTTGGGGATTAGTTTGCACATGCCATTGGAGTTCCTTTTCTACCCTACTTGGCTTGGTTTTTGCACACTTACAGGCCTACCCACGATCATGGCTTAGGGCACACAACAAGCCATTTAGTCAGGTCAGCTAAGACACGCCTAGCTCGGTTAGGTTGTTCCCATTGTTTCTCTCCTTAGGGTTCTTCGGATATCTCTTGGCCGTAGCCATGACCACAAGTTGGTAAGGCTGATTAGTCAGCCTGCATTTGTGGGAGGGGCGGAGGCTCTTCATATACGAGCCACAGCCTCACTCACAGGCGTGTGTTCTCAGGTGCCCCACCCTCCCTCCCTTATCTTCTCATTTCCACAGGGTATGCCCACTTACAGGCCTACCCACGATCATGGCTTAGGGCACACAACAAGCCATTTAGTCAGGTCAGCTAAGACACGCCTAGCTCGGTTAGGTTGTTCCCATTGTTTCTCTCCTTAGGGTTCTTCGGATATCTCTTGGCCGTAGCCATGACCACAAATATTCGTAATCGCGAATATTCTAGATTTTCTTTCATCAATAACCTCCCTTTTTGCTTGTGGGCCAATGAGAAGGCTGAAATATCTTTGTCAGAGCTTAGCAACATCCCTAGCAACCAATAGGAAAGTTGCCTACCCCTTTACTACACTGCTCAAAAAAATAAAGGGAACACTTAAACAACACAATGTAACTCCAAGTCAATCACACTTCTGTGAAATCAAACTGTCCACTTAGGAAGCAACACTGAGTGACAATCAATTTCACATGCTGTTGTGCAAATGGGATAGACAACAGGTGGAAATTATAGGCAATTAGCAAGACACCCCCAATAAAGGAGTGGTTCTGCAGGTGGTAACTACAGACCACTTCTCAGTTCCTATGCTTCCTGGCTGATGTTTTGGTCACTTTTGAATGCTGGCGGTGCTTTCACTCTAGTGGTAGCATGAGACGGAGTCTACAACCCACACAAGTGGCTCAGGTAGTGCAGCTTATCCAGGATGGCACATCAATGCGAGCTGTGGCAAGAAGGTTTGCTGTGTCTGTCAGCGTAGTGTCCAGAGCATGGAGGCGCTACCAGGAGACAAGCCAGTACATCAGGAGACGTGGAGGAGGCCGTAGGAGGGCAACAACCCAACAGCAGGACCGCTACCTCTGCCTTTGTGCAAGGAGGAACAGGAGGAGCACTGCCAGAGCCCTGCAAAATGACCTCCAGCAGGCCACAAATGTGCATGTGTCTGCTCAAACGGTCAGAAACTGTAACGGTCGCGTACACACACACACACAGGGGGGAGGGAAGTGACCACTGCGCTCCACCCTTACCCCTGGCCCTGCCGACTTGCCTCGCGAGTCCTAATGACAGGGGACAACTGGACGGCAATCCCTAACTTGGAGTAAGTGCAGGGATGACAGACAGACAAACAACAGGACGTGAACAAACCGAGTCAATACCAGGAAAGCTGCAAAGTACAAATGGAGCAAGCAGAGAATTGTCAGGAGAAGCCGGGGTCATAAATACCAGGAGAGCAGAGAAGTACAAGAGGAGTCCTAAGAGAGTAGTCAGGTGGGAGCCGAGGTCACAATACCAGGACGGAAACGCAGTACAGGAGGAGCAGGCAAAAGGATGGTCAGGGAACAGGATCAGGTAAGTATTCAGCAGTCCAACAAATAGCCAGGAACCTAGAAATTAACAGGCAACCTGTAGCCAGCAGGCTGCCTGTATTTATAGTGGGGAGTGAGGGTCATGTGACGTGGCCAGCATCACATGACCGACAGACCAACCAGTCGAGCACCGAGTGATCAGCTCGGCGCTCAAGGCAGACTAGGAGCAGGGAGCCACCCAGCTAGTAAAGCCGCCCTGGGAATGAGGTCAAACACAGAACCTTATTCCAAAAGCTAAGCAACAGTTCTGCGGGCAATGGGGGACCGAGTGCACCTTCGGAACCCCGTGACAGTACCCCCCCTTTTATGAGGGGCCACCGGACCCAAGACTTCAGGCGATGGCTTTTCAGGGTGTTCTAAATGAAATTTACGAATAAGTCTAGGAGCATGAACCTCCCTAGCAGGTACCCAAGATCTCTCTTCAGGTCCATACCCCTTCCAGTGAATCAGGTACTGCAAGGAATTACGCACCTTCCTGACATCCACTATTTTAGACACCACATACTCGACAGCATCATTAACAAGAACCGGCGGAGGCGAGGCTTTTGATGGTACTACCGGTTCAAAATATTTTTTAAGCAGAGATTTATGGAACACATTATGAATGTGGAATGACTCAGGCAGCTCCAACCTAAAAGATACTGGGTTAATCACTTCCGTGATCTTATATGGTCCAATAAAACGAGGAGCAAATTTTTTAGAAGTTACCTTGAGAGATAGATTCTTGGAGGACAACCATACTTTATCCCCAACCTGAAAGTTTACCCCCCTTGAACGTCTCCTATCGGCCTTGAGTTTTTGAGAACATTGAGCCTTTTCTAGGTTCGATTGAACCCGGGCCCAAACTGTGCACAGTTCGGAGGAGAGTTTATCCGCTTCAGGGTTAGAGGAGGAGACGGACGACCCAGAATGAAAACGGGGATGAAAACCATGGTTACAAAAGAAAGGGGAGACCCCAGCAGAAGAATTGACACGGTTATTCAAAGCAAATTCAGCCAACGGAAGGAATTTGACCCATAATTGCTGGTCATCAGCAACATACAACCTCAAGAATTGTTCCAGAGACTGATTAAGGCGTTCAGTCTGCCCATTACACTCAGGATGGTAGGCGGAAGAAAAAGACAATGAAATTTTACATCTTTGACAGAAGGCCCTCCAGAATTTGGACACAAACTGCATACCCCTGTCAGAAACAATATTTTCCGGGATGCCATGTAAACGAACAATCTCTCTCACAAAAATAGATGCCAGGGTTTTAGCATTCGGAAGTTTAGACAGGGGAATGAAATGAACCATCTTGCTAAACCTATCGACCACTACCCAAACCACAGTCTTACCCTCCGCCAGCGGTAGGTCAGTTATAAAGTCCATCGAGATATGGGACCAGGGTCTACTGGGAATGGGTAGGGGTCGTAGGTTACCAGCAGGGCGAGTCCTAGGTGTCTTGGACCTGGCACAAACCTCACAGGCTGACACGTAGGACTTGACATCCCTAGTTAGAGTGGGCCACCAATAAGATCTAGAAACCAGATCCTTAGTGCCCTCAACACCCGGATGTCCACAAAAGGCAGAATCGTGACACTCACCCAACAGCTGGAGACGAAATTGTACGGGAACAAACAACTTATCTGTTGGGGTGGATACCGGTGCCAGATGTTGTTCAGACCTAATGCGAGCCGAGATATCCTGGGTAAGAGCTGCTAAGAAGATTTTTGCTGGTAGGATGGATTCAGGTGGTACTTCAGTAGGTTGAAAAGCCTGGAAGCTCCGAGATAATGCGTCCGCCTTCACATTTTTACTTCCCGGCCTGAACGTGATGGAAAAATCAAAACGAGTAAAAAACAGAGCCCATCTGGCTTGACGGGGATTCAACCTCTTAGCAGACTCGAGAAACATAAGGTTTTTATGGTCAGTGACAACAGTTACACAATGTCTTGCCCCCTCCAGGAAATGCCTCCACTCCTCAAATGCCCATTTAATGGCCAGCAGCTGTCGCAGCCAGACAGCTGAGAAGCGCTCACAGGAGCTTTTCAGATCCTCCTCCTTGAATTTCTTTGTTTTGGTTTAGTTTCTCATCTCGTTAGTCTATCTCAGCTGTCATGCAGTTGGACTGATTGCTGACCTTTAAGTTCCTCCCCATAATGCAGTAGTGTGCGGCTGATACTACTTCCTGGAGTGTGTGTGCATGCTGTTCCCAGTTCTCAGTTCCCAGTTCCCAGTTCCCAGTTCCCAGTCCCCAGTCGTCAGCAAGATAAGTGCTGTTTATGTATTTATGATTTTCTCTTTTCTGGATCCAGGTGACCCTGACTCCCTCCGTGTCAGTGTAGGGAGACGGTGGTCGTGTCCCCTCACTATTGTAGGGTCTTCAGGTAATAGATAGCCGAGGAACGTGGATATGCGCCCATCCACCTTTGGGGTGTTCGCATAGGCTGAGCAGTGAGGGAGAGTGGCAGGTCTATTGCAGGGGTCTCCCTTTGTTCCTTAGTTGTGGATCCAGAGAGACATTGTTTATATGGTATTGTCTTGTTTCCTGTACACCATCCGTGACATTATCATTCTTTGGAGGTAGCTGATCTCCGTAAGACTTTTTCTCAGTTTCAAGTGACCGGTTCAGCTTGCCTTCATGGAGTTTGTGCTGAGCCTAAGATCTCGCTCCCGGATACGTTCTCCGGGGGTAGTGAGAATTTTGTGCGTTTTAGAGAGGCTTGCAAACTCCATTTTCGCCTTCTTCCCCATTCCTCTGGTGATGAAGAACGGAGGGTGGGGATCATTATATCGCTGCTCAGGGGTAACGCTCAATCCTGGGCCTTTTTGCTGCCGGAGGGGGCACGGCCCCTCCGTTCAGTGGATGAATTCTTTTTAGCCCTGGGTCAGATATATGATGATCCGGATCGTATTGCTCTGTCTGAGTCTAGACTACGTCTGTTATGCCAGGGTTAACAATCCGCAGAGATATACTGCTCAGAATTTCGGAGATGGGCAGCAGATACGGGTTGAAATGATGCTGCACTCCGAAGTCAATTTTGCTATGGTCTTTCAGAGGGATTGAAAGATGCATTTGCCTTTCATGAGAGACCTACCTCCTTGGATTCTGCTATGTCTCAGGCCGTTTGTATTGACAGGCGTCTTAGAGAGAGAGGAGAGATCTCTCCTTCCTGTCATACTCAGTCCCGGGACAGTGCAGCGGTCCCTTTCTGTGCGCAGGGGTCTCAGTCGCTGTCAGCCCCTTCTGAGCAGGAGCCCATGCAGCTGGGGTTGATTGCCTCTGACAATAGAAGATTCAGCCCGCAGGGGAGGGTTTGTTTTTGTTGTGGAGGTATAAATCATCTGGCAAATGTTTGTCCCTCTAGGAGATTCAGGCAGTTTTCTGGGAGTAAAAAAGAGACAAAAAGGAAAAAATCTTTTAAAAATGTTCCGTCTGTTACTATTGGCAGGGTTGAGGCGGAAATTGAAGGTTTTCCGTTTGCTTGTAGTTCCCGTTTTGTCCTGCCTGCTAGGGTGGCGCTAGAGAGCAAGAGCATTTTTTTGTGAGATTTTTGTGGATAGTGGAGCAGCTGTCAACCTCATTGATAATCAATTTGCAATAACTCATGGTTTCCAGGTATGCACTTTGGGAAAGGATATTCCTGTTTTTGCTATTGATTCAGCTCCACTTTCTCAGAAATCATTAAAGGGCATAGTTCACAATATCCGTTTAATTGTGAGTGATGCTCATGTTGAGGATGTGTCATGTTTCGTCCTTAGCGGTTTGCCTACTCCTCTAGTGTTGGGGCTACCCTGGCTCACTAAACATAACCCCACCATTGATTGACAAGCGAGGCAAATAAATGGTTGGAGTAACTTTTGCAGAGAGAATTGCCTCATAACATCTGTTTCTGAGGTTTCTACTAAGACTGTACCACCTTTCCTCTCTGAATTTTTGGATGTCTTCTCTGAGAGTGGAGTTCAGGGTTTACCTCCGCACAGGGAGTATGATTGCCCTATTAATCTCATCCCAGGCGCCAAGCTGCCTAAATCTCGTTTATACAATCTCTCCCAACCTGAGAGGGTCGCTATGCATGCTTATATCTCTGAGAGTCTGAGAAAAGGACACATACGACCCTCGAAGTCACCTGTTGCCGCTGGTTTTTTCTTTGTTAAGAAAAAAGATGGTTCTTTAAGACCTTGTCTGGATTTCAGGGAGCTGAACAGTATCACTATTCGTGATCCTTATCCGCTTCCTCTGATCCCGGACCTGTTTAACCAGGTTGTTGGGGCTAAAGTCTTTTCCAAATTAGACCTAAGAGGGGCATACAACCTGGTCAGAGTCAGAGAAGGAGACGAATGGAAGACGGCTTTCAATACCCCTGAGGGCCATTTTGAGAATTTGGTTATGCCTTTTGGTTTGATGAATGCCCCAGCCGTTTTTCAGCATTTCGTCAACAGCATTTTTTATCATTTAATGGGAAAATTTGTATTAGTGTATTTGGATGACATTTAGATTTTTTCTCCTGATTTCAAGACTCATAAGGAACACTTATGTCAGGTCTTGCTCATCCTGCGGGAGAATAAATTATACGCGAAACTGGAAAAATGTGTGTTTGCGGTTCCAGAAATTCAATTTCTGGGGTTTCTTGTCTCCGCTTCTGGTTTTCGCATGGACCCCGAGAAGGTCCGCGCTGTGCTTGAGTGGGAGCTTCCTGAGAATCAGAAGGCGCTGATGCGTTTTTTTGGGCTTTGCCAATTATTACAGGAAATTTATTTTGAATTATTCCTCTGTTGTTAAACCACTCACTGATATGACCAGAAAGGGGGTAGATTTTTCTTCCTGGTTGGTAGAGGCGCGTAAGGCCTTTTCTAATATCAAGGAGAGTTTTGCTTCCGCTCCCATCCTAGTACAACCTGATATTTTGTTACCCTTCATAGTTGAGGTTGATGCTTCTGAGGTAGGGGTGGGTGCGGTCTTGTCTCAGGGTTCCTCTCCTGCCAAATGGCAACCGTGTGCCTTTTTCTCAAAGAAACTCTCCTCCGCAGAGAGAAATTATGATGTGGGAGATAGGGAATTGTTGGCCATCAAGTTGGCTTTTGAGGAATGGCGCCATTGGCTAGAGGGAGCCAGACACCCTATTACCGTGTTTACTGACCATAAAAATCTGGCCTACTTGGAGTCAGCCAAGCGTCTGAACCCGAGACAGGCCAGATGGTCTTTGTTCTTTTCAAGGTTTAATTTTGTTGTCACGTTCCGCCCTGGGGTTAAGAATGTGAAGGCAGATGCCCTGTCACGTTGTTTTCCGGGAGGTGGGAATTTTGAAGACCCGGGTCCCATTTTGGCTGAAGGTGTGGTGGTCTCTGCTCTTTTTCCTGAATTGGAGGCAGAGGTGCAGGCAGCCCAGTCAGAAGCTCCTGATCTTTGTCCTCCTGGGAGGTTGTTTGTGCCTCTCGCTTTGAGACACAAGATTTTTAAAGAACACCACGATACGGTCCTTGCTGGGCACCCGGGGGCAAGAGCCACACTGGATCTCATCGTTCTGAGATTCTGGTGGCCTGCGCTTCGTAAGTCGGTTGAGGGTTTTGTGGCAGCTTGCGAGACTTGCGCTCGTGCCAAGGTCCCTCATTCACGGCCATCAGGTCCTCTCCTTCCTTTGCCCATTCCTTCCCGTCCTTGGACACATCTGTCCATGGACTTCATAACGGACTTGCCTCGTTCCTCGGGGAAGTCTGTGATTCTGGTGGTGGTGGACCGTTTTAGCAAAATGGTGCATTTTATCCCTTTTCCTGGTTTGCCCAATGCTAAGACGCTGGCGCAGGCATTTATTGACCACATTGTCAAATTGCATGGGATTCCTTCAGACATAGTCTCTGATAGGGGCACGCAGTCTGTTTCCAGATTCTGGAAGGCTTTCTGTTCTCGCTTGGGGGTTCGGTTGTCATTCTCTTCTGCTTTCCATCCGCAGTCGAATGGCCAGACAGAGCGCGTCAATCAGAATCTGGAGACATATCTGCGCTGTTTTGTGGCGCAGAATCAGGAGGATTGGTGTTCTTTTTTGTCCCTTGCTGAGTTTGCTTTAAATAACCGTCGTCAGGAGTCCTCTGATAAGTCACCATTTTTTGGTGCATATGGGTTTCATCCGCAGTTTGGGACTTTCTCGGGAGAGGGCTCTTCTGGTTTGCCTGATGAGGACAGATTCTCCTCGTCTTTGTCATCTATTTGGCAAAAGATTCAGGATAATCTAAAGAGCATGAGTGAGAGATATAAGCGTGTGGCGGATAAGAGACGTGTGCCTGGTCCGGACCTGAATGTTGGTGATCTGGTGTGGTTGTCTACCAAGAATATCAAATTGAAGGTTCCCTCCTGGAAGTTGGGTCCTAGGTTTATTGGGCCTTACAAGATCCTGTCTGTCATCAATCCTGTTGCCTACCGTCTTGATCTTCCTCAGACTTGGAAGATCCATAATGTTTTTCATAAGTCCTTATTGAAACCTTATGTTCAACCTATTGTACCCTCGCCTTTGCCTCCTCCTCCGATTATGGTTGATGGAAATCTTGAATTTCAGGTCTCTAGGATTGTGGATTCTCGTCTTGTCCGCGGTTCCCTCCAGTACCTCGTTCATTGGGAGGGTTATGGTCCTGAGGAGAGGATGTGGGTCCCAGTGACGGACATTAAGGCCTCTCGTCTCATCAGGGCTTTCCATAGGTCCCATCCTGAGAAGGTGGGCTCTGAGTGTCCGGAGTCCACTCGTAGAGGGAGGGGTACTGTCACAGCCAGACAGCTGAGAAGCGCTCACAGGAGCTTTTCATATCCTCCTCCTTGAATTTCTTTGTTTTGGTTTAGTTTCTCATCTCGTTAGTCTATCTCAGCTGTCATGCAGTTGGACTGATTGCTGCCCTTTAAGTTCCTCCCCATAATGCAGTAGTGTGCGGCTGATACTACTTCCTGGAGTGTGTGTGCATGCTGTTCCCAGTTCCCAGTTCCCAGTTCCCAGTCCCCAGTCGTCAGCAAGATAAGTGCTGTTTATGTATTTATGATTTTCTCTTTTCTGGATCCAGGTGACCCTGACTCCCTCCGTGTCAGTGTAGGGAGACGGTGGTCGTGTCCCCTCACTATTGTAGGGTCTTCAGGTAATAGATAGCCGAGGAACGTGGATATGCGCCCATCCACCTTTGGGGTGTTCGCATAGGCTGAGCAGTGAGGGAGAGTGGCAGGTCTATTGCAGGGGTCTCCCTTTGTTCCTTAGTTGTGGATCCAGAGAGACAGTGTTTATATGGTATTGTCTTGTTTCCTGTACACCATCCGTGACAGCAGCTCCCTATTCCCTATGTCGTAGTTTCTCTCCGTGGGAGAGAATTTCCTGGAGAAGAAGGCACATGGTCTCAGATTAGTGAGGCTAGCAGGACCTTGTGAAAGGACTGCTCCTACGCCGTCCTCGGACGCATCCACCTCCACAATAAAAGGTTTCTCCTGATCAGGCTGGATCAGAATGGGAGCGCTACTAAATGCCTTTTTTAATTTTTCAAATGAAGAAATGGCCTCAGTAGACCAATTCTCCAAATCCGCCCCTTTCTTAGTAAGGTCGGTCAACGGTTTAGCAATTACGGAAAAATTCATAATAAATTTACGATAGTAATTGGCGAAACCTAAGAACCGTTGTAAGGCCGTTAAGGATGAAGGTCTTACCCATTCCTTAATTGCTAGTACCTTACCAGGATCCATCTTGAAGGCGTGAGGAGTCAGAACATGCCCTAGAAACAGAATCTCCTGTACACCAAAGACACATTTCTCTTGTTTAGCGGATAGCTGATTCTCCCTCAACACCTCTAATACTTGTTTAACATGAGACACATGGGATTCGAAGTCAGGAGAGAATATCAAAATGTCGTCAAGATAGACAATAACAAAATTACCTAAGTACTCCCTAAGAATGTCATTCATGAAGTTTTGGAACACAGCTGGGGCATTGCTGAGTCCAAAAGGCATCACCTGATATTCAAAGTGTCCTACCGGAGTATTGAACGCCGTCTTCCATTCGTCTCCCTCCTTGATTCGGATTAGATTGTATGCCCCTTTCAGGTCAATTTTGGAAAACCAGGTTGCCCCCAGAACCTGGTTAAATAAATCCGGAATCAATGGGAGGGAGTATCTATTCTGGACAGTGATTTTATTTAATCTCCGGTAATCGATACATGGCCTAAGACCACCATCTTTTTTCATAACGAAGAAAAACCCCGCCCCCATAGGAGAGACAGAAGGTCTAATATGCCCTTTACCAAGGCTCTCCTTAATATAATCTTCCATGGCCTTGCGTTCGGGCATAGAAAGATTATAAATTCGTCCTTTAGGAAACTTGGCCCCCTCTACTAACTCTATGGTACAATCATAAGGTCTATGGGGGGGTAGAAGCTCCGGGGTTGGTGATGAGAATGCATCAGAATATTCTCTAACAACAGAGGGTAAAGTATCAGACTTTACTGAGACCCCAGCCTTCACCACGGACAAGCACGAGTCACACTTAGGCCCCCATCTCACCAACTCCCCATTGGACCAATCTATAGTGGGGTTATGTAGTCGGAGCCAAGGCAACCCTAGTACCACCTCAGCAGGTAGGTTCTCCAGGACTAGAAGCGAACATCTCTCTGAGTGGCACACACCCACGGTTAGAGAAATCTCTGAGGTACATAAGCTCACCGTACCACCAATAAGAGGAGTAGCATCAATAGCCATGACATGGATAGGAGTTGGTAAGGCAAACATAGGAATACCCAATCTTACAGCATACTCAGAGTCAATAAAGCTAGCCGCTGAGCCAGAATCAATAAAGGCCTTACCCGGCCATTTATCTACTCCCAGAGAAATCGTAATGGGTACCGAAAGCTTACATTTAGAAAATTCAGGGTGTACCTGGTCTTTAGGTTGCCTTGTCTTAGGAGACTTGACAGAGAGGACCTTCTTAGGACACTGGTTGATCCAATGGTCAGGATCTCCACAGTAAAAGCATTCTCCACGTCTGCGGCGAAGAGTCCTGGGGATCACCCTGTAATCGGGAAATGATAATGCCCACGCGTTGACTCTCGGGGCCAGAGGACACGGGGCGCAAACGGAAGTAAAGTTTGCAACTCTCCTTAAAAGAGAGAAACTTCCTCCGGTCTCCAGAAAAGGGTTCTGGGAGCTTAATCTGGGGCTCAAAATGCGGACTGGAGGCCTGAGGAGTGGAAGAACCTTGCCCTAACTCAAAAGAACTGAGTTTTTCCCCTAACTCCTGCACCCTCTGCGTCAGATTAGAGACATGGTCAGTCAGAGTCATAAGCGGATCCATGATACAGTGGTTATTGGGCCTGTTAATCTGTAACGGTCGCGTACACACACACACACAGGGGAGAGGGAAGTGACCACTGCGCTCCACCCTTACCCCTGGCCCTGCCTACTTGCCTCGCGAGTCCTAATGACAGGGGACAACTGGACGGCAATCCCTAACTTGGAGTAAGTGCAGGGATGACAGACAGACAAACAACAGGACGTGAACGGACCGAGTCAATACCAGGAAAGCTGCAAAGTACAAATGGAGCAAGCAGAGAATTGTCAGGAGAAGCCGGGGTCATAAATACCAGGAGAGCAGAGAAGTACAAGAGGAGTCCTAAGAGAGTAGTCAGGTGGGAGCCGAGGTCACAATACCAGGACGGAAGCGCAGTACAGGAGGAGCAGGCAAAAGGATGGTCAGGGAACAGGATCAGGTAAGTATTCAGCAGTCCAACAAATAGCCAGGAACCTAGAAATTAACAGGCAACCTGTAGCCAGCAGGCTGCCTGTATTTATAGTGGGGAGTGAGGGTCATGTGACGTGGCCAGCATCACATGACCGACAGACCAACCAGTCGAGCACCGAGTGATCAGCTCGGCGCTCAAGGCAGACTAGGAGCAGGGAGCCACCCAGCTAGTAAAGCCGCCCTGGGAATGAGGTCAAACACAGAACCTCATTCCAAAAGCTAAGCAACAGTTCTGCGGGCAATGGGGGACCGAGTGCACCTTCGGAACCCCGTGACAGAAACAGACTCCATGAGGGTGATATGAGGGCCCGACGTCCACAGGTGGGGGTTGTGCTTTCAGCCCAACACCGTGCAGGAAGTTTGGCATTTGCCAGAGGACACCAAGATTGGCAAATTCGCCACTGGCGCCCTGTGCTCTTCACAGATGAAAGCAGGTTCACACTGAGCACATGTGACAGACGTGACAAACGTGACAGAGTCTGGAGACGCCGTGGAGAACGTTCTGCTGCCTGCAACATCCTCCAGCATGACCGGTTTGGCCTTGGGTCAGTAATTGTCACTACCAGAGCTTTGGGATGTTCTCACAGCTCTGTTTCTCCACCCCTGTGATGATGTCACTACTAGAGCTGGGAGGAGTTCTCACTGCTCTGTTTACTTTTGGTTTCCTTCCTCCCAGCTGTTCTTCATGCGTTTGATTTCCCTCTCTTTATATCACCCCTCCTCCTATTGTAGGGCGTGGATTATAGTTCTCATTTCAGTTGTAGCTCTTGCTTTAGTATCTTCACTTGTAGCTATCTGTTCACTGGACCTGTGTTCTGCTGCAGCAAGCACTCCGGATATTGCCAGCTGTCCTTGGATCCGTCTTCTCTGCGGCTGCAACACCTTCAGCTAAGTGTACAGACATTGTTGTGTACCTGATTATTTTCTGACTGGATCTGAGGTGGCCACGGTTCCCTCCATATACTGAGTAGGGCACCGGTGGTCGTGCCCCTTCCACTATTGTAGGGGTTACAGTGGTCATCAGTCTTAGGTACGTGGGCATGCCTCGTTCCGCCATTTGGATCCGGGCATGTGCTTTAGCAGCATAGGGAGAGCTTTGAGGGTCTGACAGGGGTCACCCTTTATCCTCCCTAGTTTGGGTCCGGTTAGTAGCTCTCTTACTGTGTATACTATTGTTGCTCACATACAGCCGTGACATTATAATCCACCAAAACCGTCCTTTTTTGACATGGATCCGCTTTCTAGCCTGGTTGACCGCATGCAGGGTCTTTCTTTGGAAGTAGCGGATCTCCGTCAATCTATGACTCAGCTTCATGCATTGGGCTCTGCTCCGGCTCATGGAGTCTGTTGCGAGCCAAAAGTCTCACTTCCGGAAACGTTCTCCGGGGGCAGTGAGAATTTTGTTCGCTTCAGAGAGGCATGCAAACTCCATTTTTGCTTGTGTCCCCACTCCTCTGGTAAGGAGGAGCAGAGGGTGAGGATTGTCATCTCCCTGCTCAGGGGTAATGCTCAGACTTGGGCTTTTTCGCTGCCATCAGGGGATCCCTCCCTTCGATCCGTGGAAAGATTTTTTGTGGCCCTGGGGCAGATTTATGATGACCCGGATCGTGTTGCTCTGGCCGAATCTAACTTACATGTTTTATGCCAGAACAAACTGTCTGCGGAGCTTTATTGTTCTGAATTTCGGAGATGGGCAGCTGATTCGGGTTGGAATGATGCTGCACTCCGGAGTCAGTTCTGTCATGGTCTCTCAGAGAGATTGAAAGATGCGTTTGCTTTCCATGAGAGACCAACGTCCTTAGAGTCTGCCATGTCATTGGCGGTACGCCTTGACAGGCGTCTAAGAGAAAGAAACGAGACCTCTCTGTCCAGCCATTGTCAGTCTAGGGGCAGTGGTGCGGACTCATTCAGTGTGCAGGGGCCTCATCCTGTCTCGCTCCCTTCTGAGGAGGAGCCCATGCAGCTAGGTCGACTTGCCCCTGATAAAAGAGGATTTAGTCCTCAGAGTATGGTGTGTTTTTGTTGTGGGGGCATAGGTCATTTGGCAAATGTTTGTCCGTCTAGGAGATTCTTGAACTGTACTAAGAGCGATAAAAAGAGAAAAACCTCAAAAGGTAAATCATCAAATTCTGCTTCATCTGCTACTTTGGGCAAAGTTGATGTAGGAATTGATGCTTTTCCTCTGACCTGCAGTTCCCGTTTTCTCCTGTCTGCCAGGGTGGCGCTAGAGAGCAAAGTCATTTCTTGTGAGATTTTTGTCGATAGTGGAGCGGCCGTCAATCTTATTGACACTCAATTTGTAGCCATGCATGGTTTTCAGGTTTGCACATTAGAAAAGGATATCCCTGTTTTTGCTATTGACTCTGCTCCACTCTCACAGAGATCTCTGAAGGGCATTGTTCACAATATCCGGTTGGCTGTGGGTGACACTCATGTGGAGGATATATCTTGTTTTGTCCTTAACGGATTGCCTTCTCCTCTAGTTTTGGGGTTACCCTGGCTCACTAGACATAACCCCACTATTGATTGGCAAGGAAGGCAAATAAATGAGTGGAGTGACTTTTGTAGAGAGAATTGTCACACAGCGACTTTTGCAGAGGTGTCTACTAAAACTGTGCCATCATTTCTCTCTGATTTCTCGGACGTGTTTTCCGAGAGCTGTGTTCAGGAGCTACCTCCTCACCGGGAGTTTGACTGTCCCATTAACCTCATTCCCGGTGCCAAGCTGCCAAAAGCACGCCTCTACAATCTCTCACAACAGGAAAGAATCGCAATGCGAACTTATATCTTCGAGAGTCTCGAGAAGGGGCATATTCGTCCCTCAAAGTCACCTGTGGCCGCGGGGTTTTTTTTTGTTAAAAAAAAAGATGGCTCTCTGAGACCTTGCCTAGATTTTAGGGAGCTGAACCGTATCACGATTCGCGATCCCTATCCCCTTCCTCTGATCCCGGACCTCTTCAACCAAATTGTTGGGGCCAAGGTGTTTTCCAAATTGGATTTGAGAGGCGCGTACAACCTGGTCAGGGTCAGAGAGGGGGATGAATGGAAAACGGCCTTTAATACCCCTAACGGGCATTTCGAGAATCTCGTTATGCCTTTCGGCCTGATGAATGCTCCGGCCGTCTTTCAGCATTTTGTTAATAGTATTTTCTACCATTTAATGGGGAAATTTGTATTGGTGTATCTTGATGATATTTTGATTTTTTCCCCTGATGTTCAGACCCATCAGAATCATCTTTTTCAGGTTCTGCAGATTCTGCGGGAAAATAAATTGTACGCCAAGCTGGAGAAATGTCTTTTTATGGTATCGGAGATTCAATTTCTGAGTTTTCTCCTCTCTGCTTCTGGTTTTCGCATGGATCCGGAGAAGGTCCGTGCTGTACTTGAGTGGGAGCTTCCTGAGAATCAGAAGGCATTGATGCGCTTTCTGGGTTTTGCGAACTATTACAGAAAGTTCATTTTGAATTATTCCTCTGTTGTCAAACCCCTTACTGACAAAAAAGGGGGCGGATTTTTCCTCTTGGTCGGAGGAGGTGCTTGCAGCCTTTTCTAAGATTAAAGAGAGTTTTGCGTCTGCTCCCGTCTTGGTGCATCCCGATGTTTCCTTACCTTTTATTGTTGAGGTGGATGCTTCTGAGGTGGGTGTGGGTGCGGTTTTGTCCCAGGGCCCTTCTCCTGCCAAATGCCGACCCTGTGCCTTTTTCTCTAAAAAACTCTCCCCGGCAGAGAGAAACTATGATGTGGGAGATAGGGAGTTGTTGGCCATCAAGTTGGCTTTCGAGGAATGGCGCCATTGGTTGGAGGGGGCCAGGCACCCTATCACCGTTTTTACCGACCATAAGAATCTGGCATACTTGGAGTCGGCCAGGCGTATGAATCCGAGACAGGCCAGATGGTCTCTGTTCTTCTCCAGATTCAATTTTGTTGTTACATTCCGACTTGGGATAAAAAATGTGAAGGCTGATGCTCTCTCTCGCTGTTTTCCGGGAGGAGGACCCGAGGACCCGGGTCCCATTTTGGCGGAGGGGGTAGTTGTTTCTGCTCTATATTCCGATTTGGAGGCCGAGGTCCAGGCTGCCCAGACTGAGGCACCTGCCCGTTGTCCTTCTGGGATGTTGTTCGTGCCTCCTGAGCTACGTCACAAACTCTTTAAGGAGCATCATGATACGGTTCTTGCTGGTCACCCCGGGAGTAGAGCCACGGTAGATCTCATTGCTCGGAGATTTTGGTGGCCGGCTCTTCGTAAGTCGGTGGAGGGTTTTGTGGCTGCTTGTGAGACGTGCGCTCGCGCTAAGGTCCCTCGTTCACGGCCTTCAGGTTCCCTTTTCCCGTTACCCATACCTTCCCGTCCTTGGACACACCTGTCCATGGACTTTATCACGGATCTTCCTCGTTCCTCGGGGAAGTCGTTGATCCTGGTGGTGGTGGGGGAATTGTGGTGAGACATCGGCAACTAGAGGGTGATAATAGGTCCCTTATGAGACCTGATGGTGTTCATTTGACGGAGATTGGTCTAGATATCTTCATTTCCGGCTTGCAGGATGGGATTGAACAGGCTATGTTTTTGATGGGTGGTGGTCGGAGCCCTGTTTAAGGCTATGGGTCTCCTCCGTGGCGGCATTTGATACAGCGGAGAGTTGGAGATGGCTGATGGCGTACTTGCCCGCCGGGAGTCCGGCGGTTGGCATACCGCTCCAAGATGATAGTTCTTTGGTTTTGCCGTTGAAAATAAATAAGCTGTGGCCGATCATCACTCAGCTAAAGGTTACCTGTTGTCTCGAGTGTTTATTAACTGGTTTAGGTTGCAGTTAAGGGGAGCCACAGGTTAGGCAGAGGTGCCGGCTCGGTTCCTATCTCTCCCCCCACCCCCTCCTGATTACCAACAGTCTTACTTGTGCTATACCTCCTGTATAACGTTTGTGCAACCTAAATATCAGTGACATTAATTCAGTGTAATTTTTTATTAGGCGGTGGTGACAGCGACATTACTTGCGCTATACCTTCTGTATAACGTTTGTGCAACCTAAATATCAGTGACATTAATTCAGTGTAATTTTTTATTAGGCGGTGGTGACAGCAACATTACTTGCGCTATACCTTTTGTTTAACGTGTGCGCATCCTAAAAATATCTGTGACATTCTGTATACTTTATTTGCGCATACACTTACATAACCTGCGCTACTATACGTGTGACGTACTTGCAAGCATATATACCATTAAATATGCGCAAGGAGAGCAGTAAGGGACGTGGAAGTGGCTGATGCTGATGGTGCACGCAGAGGCTGTGGCCCTGGGCGTGGTGAAACTGTGCCTGCTGCAAGAGCACAAGAAACACACTCATCCACGATACCTAGATTCATGTCCCAGTTTGCAGGGCGGCGATGGACACCACTCTCGGAGTCAGACCAGTGTGACCAGGTGGTCGGTTGGATTGCAGCAGATAATGCTTCCAGTCAGTTAAGCATCCACAGTCAGAAGAAGATGACGGTGGGGAACAGCAATTAGTGTTTCACGAGGTGGATGATGATGATGATGAGACACAGTTGCCAATAAGTCAACCGCAATCAGTGTCTCAGGAGGTTGATGATGAGACACAGTTGTCAATTACTGAGGTTGTTGTTAGGTCAACAAGTCAGGAGGATGACCAGAGTGAGGAAGTGGAAGAGGAGGTGCTGGACGATGAAGTCACTGACCCAACCTGGGAAGGTGGCAAGCCAAGCGTGGACAGCAGTACAGAGGGGGAGGGATCCGCAGCACCGCAACAAGCTGGAAGAGGCAGTGGGGTGGCAAAAGGGAGAAGGCGGGCCCCAACAAACATGCCCGCAACTGTTCCCCAGGACATCCCCTTACGGCATTCTCCCTTGTCAAGGGTTAGGTGTTCCGCAGTCTGGCGCTTTTTTGAGGAAAGTGCAGATGATAAAAGAATTGTCATTTGCAACCTGTGCCACAGCAAAATGAGCAGGGGCATGTACACTAGCAATCTCAACACCAACAGCATGATCCACCACATGGCATCAAAGCACCCTAATAGGTGGGCCGAATGCCTGGGTCCACAATCAGTGTCTGCGGGTCACACCACTGCCTCCTCTTCCCCTGTGTTATGTGATGGCCAATCCCCTGTCCAAAAAGCATGCCCGGATGTCTTCAGCCATGCACCTGGACCTTTGCAAGCACCATCAGCTAGCACATCCACTTCTGTGTCCCAGCGCAGCGTACAGATGTCTATACCCAAGGCCTTTGAACAAAAGTGCAAATACCCAGCCACCCACCCACAGACCATAGCACTAAATGCGCACCTTTTCAAATTGCTGGCCCTGGGAATGTTGCCATTCAGTCTTGTGGACACTGAGGCTTTCCGCATCCTGATGGTGGCAGCTGTCCCGCGGTACTCTGTCTCCAGCTGCCAATATTTTTCACAGTGTGCAGTCCCAGCCTTACACCAGAATGTGTCCCGTAATATCACCCGTGCCCTGACCAATGCAGTTATTGGGAAGGTCCACCTAACGACTGACACATAGACAAGTGCTTTTGGCCAGGGATGCTACATTTCCCTGACGGCACACTGGGTGGACGTTGTGGAGGCCGGGAGCGAGTCGTACCCTGGGATGGCACAGTTGCTACCGACGCCAAGGATTGCGGGCCCTACTTCCATCAGGGTTTCTGCCGCCACCTACGTTAGTGGCTGCAACCCCCCCTTCTCCTCCTCAGCCTCCTCCTCCACTTCCACCTCTGAATTATCATCTTGCATCACCAGTCAGACATCAGTCAGTAACTGGAAGCAGTGGAGCACTGCAGTGGGGAAGCGGCAACAGGACGTGCTTAAACTGATCTGCTTTGGTGACAAACCTAGTGGTTCAGCGCTTTCTCAAAACCTACCCCAATTTTCCTGAGCTACTGGTGAAGTGTTTGCCCATTTCCGCAAGTCATTGACAGCTTCCGCTGGTCTGGCAACGCTGCAGCAGCACTTGCAATTGCCAGCTCACCGACTGTTGTGTGACGTGAGCACACGCTGGAACTCCACGTTCCACATGTTGGCCAGGCTTTGTGAGCAGCAGAGGGCAGTAGTGGAATACCAGCTGCAACATGGTCATCGCCTTTCCAGTCAGCTTCCGCTCTTCACAAGCGACCAGTGGGCATGGATGTCTGACCTCTGTGAGGTTTTACGCAACTTTGAGGAATCAACACAGATTGTGAGTGGCAATGCCGCTATTATCAGAGTAACCATCCCACTTCTGTGTCTACTCAAACGCTCGTTGCTCACAATTAAGGCAGACACTTTGCATGTGGAAGAAGTGAAAATCGGGGAATACAGTACACAGGGTGATAGCAGGACCACCCTCAGTTTGTTTTCTCAGCGCAAATTGGATGATGAGGAGGAGGAGGAGACAGTTGCCTCCGCTACAGAGGGTAGTACCCGTGGAAGTTTTATTCCATCTGTTCAGCGTGGATGGGTAGAAGAGGAGGAAGAGGATGAGGAGATTGAGAGTCATCCTCCTGATGAGGACAGCGAAGTCTTGTCTGTTGGGACTCTGGCACGGATGGCTGACTTTTGTTATGTTGCCTTTCCCGTGACCCTTACGTTATACGCATTTCGGCCAACACCAATTACTGGTTGTTCACCCCTCTCAACCCCCGCTACAAAGAGAATTTCTCATCTCTCATTCCTGTGGTGGAGAGGACTAGCAAAATGGTGCAATACCAGAAGGTCCTTGTGGAAGAATTGCTCCAAAGAATTCCAGCTGACAACGCTGGCGGCAGAGTACGAAGTTCCTTGGGCGACTGAGGAGACGAGACGAGGGGAACACACAGCAGTTCCAACAGAGGCAGGGCAACACTCTCCAAGGCCTGGGACAGTTTTATGACACCCCGCCAGCACCCTCACTCTGATGCGCAGCCTACTGTCACAAGGAGGGAAACATTTTGGAAGATGGTGAAGGAGTACGTAGCAGACCATGTCTGCGTCCTCAATGATCCCTCTGTGCATTACAACTATTGGATGTCCAAGCTGGACACATGACACGAACTGGCGCTCTACGCCTTGGAGGTGCTGGCCTGCCCTGCCGCCAGCGTTTTGTCAGAGCGGGTATTTAGTGCTGCTGGGGGCATAATAACTGATAAGCACATCCACCTGTCAACTGAAAATGCTGACCGGTTGACTCATTTAAAAATGAACAAAGCCTGGAGTGCCCCTGACTTCGCTACTTCACCAGAGGAAAGCGGCTGAACATAAAGGCACTCTAAATGTGGCTTTTATGGTGTATTGAATACACTGTATTCCCATGCACTCCTTCCACCACAAAAAAAGGGTATATGGTTCAATCTTCCTTTTCTCGTCCTCCTCCTCCATCATATCAATATGCTTATTAGGCTGCCCTTGCTCCTAATGTTTTAGAGGGTCAACTCAGCAGCAGACCCTCAACCATAATTTATTCATTGGTCAGCTCAGCAGCAGGCCCTCGCCCATAAATTTTTCCATGGTCAGATCAGCAGCAGGCACTCACCCCTAATGTTTTAAAGAATCATCTCAGCAGAGGACAATCATCCCTAATGTTTTAGATGGTCAGCTCAGCAGCAGACCATCACCCCTATTATTTTAAATGGTCAGATCAGCAGCAGACCCTCGCCCAAAATGTTTTAGATGGTCAGCTTGACAGCAGGCCCTCACCCATAATGTTTTAGATGGTCAGCTCAGCAACAGGCCCTCGCCCATAATGTTTTAGATGGTCAGCTCATCAGCAGGACCTCGCCCATAATGTTTTAGATGGTAAGCTCGGCAGCAGGCCCTCACCCATAATGATTTAGATGTTCACCTCAGCAGCAGGCCCTCGCCCATAATTTTTTCCATAGTCAGATCAGCAGCAGGCCCTCGCCCCTAATGTTCTAGATGGTCAACTCAGCAGCAGGCCCTCGCCCATAAAGTTTTAGATGGGCAGCTCAGCAGCAGGCCCCCGCCCATAATGTTTTAGATGGTCAGATCAGCAGCAGGCACTCGCCTTTAATGTTTTAGAGAGTCAGGGCAGCAGCAGACCCTCACCCCTAATGTTTTAGATGGTCAGCCTGGAGTGCCCCTGACTTCGCTACTTCACCAGAGGAAAGCGGCTTAAAATAAAGGCACTCTAAATGTGGCTTTTATGGTGTATTAAATACACTGTATTCCCATGCACCCCTTCCACCACAAAAAAGGGTATATGGTTCAATCTTCCATTTCTCGTCCTCCTCCTCCATCATATCAATATGCCTATTAGGCTGCCCTTGCTCCTAATGTTTTAGAGGGTCAACTCAGCAGCAGACCCTCAACCATAATTTATTCATTGGTCAGCTGCAGCGTACTCAAGTTGTGTGCAATAGGTGTTTCTGGGTGATGTAGTGCAATATACACTAACCTGGTACAGCTGACTCTCTGCAAGGGCAGGTATAGGTAGAAATAGTTCGTGACGCCAGTGCCAAGTAAACGGTGGCACGCCGTTTGCGGATGCAGGAATAAATCGAGGAAACGTGGTCTTAAAACAGAACTCCAACTTTAGTAGTTTTGCAAGCAGAGACAATATTGGAAATGCAGTTCCTAAGCATACAGTCGATTTTGCAATTCGGTTGATGCAGGCAATTCAGTTATAGCAGGGTAATTACAGAGTGTTGAACACAGGACTTGCAGCACAGGAGCTTGCACTCTAATTCTGTCTGATCCTGGAATACAGCAATTCTTCACCAAGGCCCATTAACCTAATTCTGGCTTTATATCCTTGGCTATGGCTTCTATAAGTACCTCCTCTGTCTTTCTGAGTACCTCTGGCTTTCCTGATCTTTGCCTCTGTCTCTCTCAGCTGCTGGAAACTTCCTCAGGTTCTTGATCTAACATATTCCTGTTTCTGCATATGGGAATTCAGGAGTGAATCTTCTCCTGGACAGCAGGCTTCAGGCCTGGACTTGTCTCAGACATTGTCTAATCTCCAACTGTAGATTACAGACACTAGACTCCGTCTGCCTTCTACTTCCCTGACTGGGCCTTATATAAACTAGGGCTCCCTAGCTCCCTCTAATGACTAGAAACTGGAATGACACCCCTAGCAAGCCTGTACATGCAAGTGTCATAGTAACAGGGAAACACATACATTACATGACATTTTATAAAACTGACATATAACAACTTCCCCATAATTAGGAGGGACGACAGCACACCAAGTGACACTTTGGTAGTGACGGGTATTACAGTTCCCGTACACTACACAGCTCCGCAGCAGGCCCTCGCCCATAAATTTCTCCATGGTCAGATCAGCAGCAGGCACTCACCCCTAATGTTTTAGAGAATCAGCTCAGCAGAAGACAATCATCCCTAATGTTTTAGATGGTCAGCTCAGCAGCAGACCATCACCCCTATTATTTTAAATGGTCAGATCAGCAGCAGACCCTCGCCCAAAATGTTTTAGATGGTCAGCTTGACAGCAGGCCCTCACCCATAATGTTTTAGATGGTCAGCTCAGCAGCAGGCCCTCGCCCATAATGTTTTAGATGGTCAGCTCATCAGCAGGACCTCGCCCATAATGTTTTAGATGGTAAGCTCGGCAGCAGGCCCTCACCCATAATGTTTTAGATGTTCATCTCAGCAGCAGGCCCTCGCCCATAATTTTTTCCATAATCATATCAGCAGCAGGCCCTCGCCCCTAATGTTCTAGATGGTCAACTCAGCAGCAGGCCCTCGCCCATAATGTTTTAGATGGTCAGCTCAGCAGCAGGCCCTCGCCCATAATGTTTTAGATGGTCAGATCAGCAGCAGGCACTCGCCCCTAATGTTTTAGAGAGTCATCTCAGCAGCAGACTCTCACCCAAAATGTTTTAGATGGTCAGCTCAGCAGCAGACCCTCACCCATAATGTTTTAGATAGCTCAGCAGCAGGCCCTCCCCAAAAATGTTTTAGATGGTCAGCTCGGCAGCAGGCCCTCGCTCATAATGTTTTAGATGGTCAGCTCATCAGCAGGACCTCGCCCATAATGTTTTAGATGGTAAGCTCGGCAGCAGGCCCTCACCCATAATGTTTTAGATGTTCATCTCAGCAGCAGGCCCTCGCCCATAATTTTTTCCATAATCATATCAGCAGCAGGCCCTCGCCCCTAATGTTCTAGATGGTCAACTCAGCAGCAGGCCCTCCCCCATAATGTTTTAGATGGTCAGCTCAGCAGCAGGCCCTCGCCCATAATGTTTTAGATGGTCAGATCAGCAGCAGGCACTCGCCCCTAATGTTTTAGAGAGTCATCTCAGCAACAGACTCTCACCCAAAATGTTTTAGATGGTCAGCTCAGCAGCAGACCCTCACCCATAATGTTTTAGATAGCTCAGCAGCAGGCCCTCCCCAAAAATGTTTTAGATGGTCAGCTCGGCAGCAGGCCCTCGCTCATAATGTTTTAGATGGTCAGCTCATCAGCAGGACCTCGCCCATAATGTTTTAGATGGTAAGCTCGGCAGCAGGCCCTCACCCATAATGTTTTAGATGTTCATCTCAGCAGCAGGCCCTCGCCCATAATTTTTTCCATAATCATATCAGCAGCAGGCCCTCGCCCCTAATGTTCTAGATGGTCAACTCAGCAGCAGGCCCTCGCCCATAATGTTTTAGATGGTCAGCTCAGCAGCAGGCCCTCGCCCATAATGTTTTAGATGGTCAGATCAGCAGCAGGCACTCGCCCCTAATGTTTTAGAGAGTCATCTCAGCAACAGACTCTCACCCAAAATGTTTTAGATGGTCAGCTCAGCAGCAGACCCTCACCCATAATGTTTTAGATAGCTCAGCAGCAGGCCCTCCCCAAAAATGTTTTAGATGGTCAGCTCGGCAGCAGGCTCTCGCTCATAATGTTTTAGATGGTCAGCTCGACAGCAGACCCTTGCCCATAATGTTCTAGATGGTCAGCTCGACAGCAGGCCCTCACCCATAATGTTTTAGATGGTCAGCTCAGCAGCATGCCCTCACCCATAATGATTTAGATGGCCAGCTTGGCAGCAGGCCCTTGCCCATAATGTTTTAAATAGTCAGCTCAGCAGCAGGCCCTCACCCATAATGTTTTAAATGGTCAACTTGGCAGCAGGCCCTTGCCCATAATGTTTTAGATAGTCAGCTCAGTAGCAGGCCCTCACCTATAATGTTTTAGATGTTCAGCTCGGCAGCAGGCCCTCGCCCATAATGTTTTAGATGGTCAGCTCATCAGCAGGCCCTCGCCCATAATGTTTTAGATGGTCAGCTTGGCATCAGGCCCTCGCCCATAATGTTTTAGATGTTCACCTCAGCAGCAGGCCCTCGCCCATAATTTTTTCCATAGTCAGATCAGCAGCAGGCCCTCGCCCCTAATGTTCTAGATGTCAGCTCAGCAGCAGGCCCTCGCCCATAATGTTTTAGATGGTCAGCTCAGCAGCAGGCCCTCGACCATAATGTTTTAAATGGTCAGATCAGCAGCAGGCACTCGCCCCTAATGTTTTAGAGAGTCAGCTCAGCAGCAGACTCTCACCCAAAATGTTTTAGATGGTCAGCTCAGCAGCAGACCCTCGCCCATAATGTTTTAGATGGTCAGCTCAGCAGCAGGCCCTCACCCGTAATGTTTTAGATGGCCAGCTTGGCAGCAGGCCCTTGCCCATAATGTTTTAGATAGTCAGCTCAGCGGCAGGCCCTCACCTATAATGTTTAAGATGGTCAGCTCAGCAGCAGGCCCTCGCCCATAATGTATTAGATGGTCAGCTCATCAGCAGGCCCGCGTCCATAATGTTTTAGATGGTCAGCTCATCAGCAGGACCTCGCCCATAATGTTTTAGATGGTAAGCTTGGCAGCAGGCCCTCACCCATAATGTTTTAGATGTTCACCTCAGCAGCAGGCCCTCGCCCATAATTTTTTCCATAGTCATATCAGCAGCAGGCCCTCACCCCTAATGTTCTAGATGGTCAACTCAGCAGCAGGCCCTCGCCCATAATGTTTTAGATGGTCAGCTCAGCAGCAGGCCCTCGCCCATAATGTTTTAGATGGTCAGATCAGCAGCAGGCACTCGCCCCTAATGTTTTAGAGAGTCATCTCAGCAACAGACTCTCACCCAAAATGTTTTAGATGGTCAGCTCAGCAGCAGACCCTCACCCATAATGTTTTAGATAGCTCAGCAGCAGGCCCTCCCCAAAAATGTTTTAGATGGTCAGCTCGGCAGCAGGCTCTCGCTCATAATGTTTTAGATGGTCAGCTCGACAGCAGACCCTTGCCCATAATGTTCTAGATGGTCAGCTCGACAGCAGGCCCTCACCCATAATGTTTTAGATGGTCAGCTCAGCAGCATGCCCTCACCCATAATGATTTAGATGGCCAGCTTGGCAGCAGGCCCTTGCCCACAATGTTTTAGATAGTCAGCTCAGCAGCAGGCCCTCACCCATAATGTTTTAAATGGTCAACTTGGCAGCAGGCCCTTGCCCATAATGTTTTAGATAGTCAGCTCAGCAGCAGGCCCTCACCTATAATGTTTTAGATGTTCAGCTCGGCAGCAGGCCCTCGCCCATAATGTTTTAGATGGTCAGCTCATCAGCAGGCCCTCGCCCATAATGTTTTAGATGGTCAGCTTGGCATCAGGCCCTCGCCCATAATGTTTTAGATGTTCACCTCAGCAGCAGGCCCTCGCCCATAATTTTTTCCATAGTCAGATCAGCAGCAGGCCCTCGCCCCTAATGTTCTAGATGGTCAGCTCAGCAGCAGGCCCTCGCCCATAATGTTTTAGATGGTCAGCTCAGCAGCAGGCCCTCGACCATAATGTTTTAAATGGTCAGATCAGCAGCAGGCACTCGCCCCTAATGTTTTAGAGAGTCAGCTCAGCAGCAGACTCTCACCCAAAATGTTTTAGATGGTCAGCTCAGCAGCAGACCCTCGCCCATAATGTTTTAGATAGTCAGCTCAGCGGCAGGCCCTCACCTATAATGTTTAAGATGGTCAGCTCAGCAGCAGGCCCTCGCCCATAATGTTTTAGATGGTCAGCTCATCAGCAGGCCCGCGTCCATAATGTTTTAGATGGTCAGCTCATCAGCAGGACCTCGCCCATAATGTTTTAGATGGTAAGCTTGGCAGCAGGCCCTCACCCATAATGTTTTAGATGTTCACCTCAGCAGCAGGCCCTCGCCCATAATTTTTTCCATAGTCATATCAGCAGCAGGCCCTCACCCCTAATGTTCTAGATGGTCAACTCAGCAGCAGGCCCTCGCCCATAATGTTTTAGATGGTCAGCTCAGCAGCAGGCCCTCGCCCATAATGTTTTAGATGGTCAGATCAGCAGCAGGCACTCGCCCCTAATGTTTTAGAGAGTCATCTCAGCAGCAGACTCTCACCCAAAATGTTTTAGATGGTCAGCTCAGCAGCAGACCCTCACCCATAATGTTTTAGATAGTCAGCTCAGCAGCAGGCCCTGCCCAAAAATATTTTAGATGGTCAGCTCGGCAGCAGACCCTCGTTCATAATGTTTTAGATGGTCAGCTTGACAGCAGACCCTCGCCCATAATTTTCTAGATGGTCAGCTCGACAGCAGGTCCTCACCCATAATGTTTTAGATGGTCAGCTCAGCAGCATGCACTCACCCATAATGATTTAGATGGCCAGCTTGGCAGCAGGCCCTTGCCCATAATGTTTTAGATAGTCAGCTCAGCAGCAGGCCCTCACCCATAATGTTTTAAATGGTCAGCTTGGCAGCAGGCCCTTGCCCATAATGTTTTAGATAGTCAGCTCAGCAGCAGGCCCTCACCTATAATGTTTTAGATGTTCAGCTTGGCAGCAGGCCCTCGCCCATAATGTTTTAGATGGTCAGCTCATCAGCAGGCCCTCGCCCATAATGTTTTAGATGGTCAGCTTGGCATCAGGCCCTCGCCCATAATGTTTTAGATGTTCACCTCAGCAGCAGGCCCTCGCCCATAATTTTTTCCATAGTCAGATCAGCAGCAGGCCCTCGCCCCTAATGTTCTAGATGGTCAGCTCAGCAGCAGGCCCTCGACCATAATGTTTTAAATGGTCAGATCAGCAGCAGGCACTCGCCCCTAATGTTTTAGAGAGTCAGCTCAGCAGCAGACTCTCACCCAAAATGTTTTAGATGGTCAGCTCAGCAGCAGACCCTCGCCCATAATGTTTTAGATGGTCAGCTCAGCAGCAGGCCCTCACCCATAATGTTTTAGATGGCCAGCTTGGCAGCAGGCCCTTGCCCATAATGTTTTAGATAGTCAGCTCAGCGGCAGGCCCTCACCTATAATGTTTAAGATGGTCAGCTCAGCAGCAGCCCCTCGCCCATAATGTTTTAGATGGTCAGCTCATCAGCAGGCCCGCGTCCATAATGTTTTAGATGGTCAGCTCGGCAACAGGCCCTCGCCCATAATGTTTTAGATGTTCACCTCAGCAGCAGGCCCTCGCCCATAATTCTTTCCATAGTCAGATCAGCAGCAGGCCCTCGCCCCTAATGTTCTAGATCAGGGATCAGCAACCTTCGGCACTCCAGCTGTGGTGAAACTACGACTCCCAGCATGCACACTTGCCTAGCTGTTTTCAGAACTCCCATAGAAGTGAATGGAGCATGCTGGGAGTTGTAGTTTCACCACAGCTGGAGTGCCGAAGGTTGCTGACCGCTGTTCTAGATGGTCAACTCAGCAGCAGGCACTCGCCCCTAATGTTTTAGAGAGTGGCAAGCGCCCGACTTTTAGGGAGGGTGCTTAGGGACTGGTGGTCCCCCTTCCCCTTCCTAGCCTTGGGTCATGTGTAGCACCTTGCCCGGTTTTTTCTAGGTACCTAAGGGGTTAATGGAGCTATGGTGGCACGTCACTATGGGGCGAGTAGGATATGTCTCCTCCCTCTAGCAGGGTATATAACCCCCTCCCCTGCTGCTGCACTTCCTCTTTGCAGAGGAAGCCGAGTTGGTAGGTCTGGCTGTCCGCACAGAGATGTCCGCAAGGGACGCTTCATTGAGGGAGGCCCTTTTGGCGAGTTATTCTGAAGGGGGAGAGGGCTGGCTGCATTCCTTTTTGAGCAGCCTTGGTTCCCCTCTGCCCTCTTCTGCTGTTGCGTTGAGTGGGAATGTGGCGGCGCTGCTGCAAGCTGCAGGCAGCGCCGTTGCTTCTCACGGAGGCCGGCGGTCCGCCCGGTGCACCCGCCCTCCCACCCGTTTAGGTCATAGTCCCCCCGCTCCCCCCCCATAGAGCTTTAGGCACTCACCGCAGCTCCCGGTCCCGCGCATGCGCTGTTCCGTCCGGGATTCTAGTTCGGCGCTTCAGTGCGCTTTAGCCCCGCCCCTTCCTGTGTCGTCACCTCCGGCAGCGCCAGAATTAGTCAGCGCGTGGCAGGTGAGCCTACAAAGTATAATGGGAGCACAGGGCAGCGTTGAGTCTTGTGACTCCCCCCCGACCCCCCCTCTTTCTCAGCCTACAGCGCAGGCTGGTACGGTTTATAACGATTTTTTGAATTTGATTGCTGCCAGCCAGGCTGGCCTAATGGGGCCTGCTTCCTCACTGGGAGAGCCCCCTGTGGTAACTGCCGCCCCCCCTCTGCCATCTTACCCTCCTCAGCTGCCTCAACCTTCTCTCCTGCCTCAACCCCCCCTGCCGCCTCAAACCCCTGGGGGCAGCGTTAAGTCGCGCAGGCGCAGGGAGATGTCTGGCTCTTCGTCATCGTCCACAGACAGTAGGAGGCGTTATCATCGCCATGCGCGTAGACGACAGTCTCGTCACCGTTCCAGGATTTCTAGCAGCAGCAGGCGTTCCAGGTCCTCTAGGTGGCACTCTCCGTCATCTTCGGATGGATCGACGGGCGCATCTGAGGAGTCTGGTCGGGCGGCGGGTTCAAAACGAAAGAGGCGGGTGCCTAGTCATGCTTCCAGGGCTCCCAGCCTGGCCCCAGTGACGGAACCCCGGACTGAGATCCCGGTACCCGGTCCTTCTCCGGTTCTGGCGACTGACGCACCTGGTTTTTCGGGAGCTGCTTCCGGAAGCGGAGCGCATCGGGAAGGAATGTCCGGAGCACCTATGGCGTTTGGTGGCCACCAACTGATGTCCCTGGTCGGGGCTTCGGTGTCTCCTGCGACCTGGCGGGGTCACGGTAAGGCATGGGCCGACTGGTTATCAGGGGTAGGAGCGAGGAACGTTTCCACACAGGATTCCCTCCGTCTGGAGGTGACAGTGGAATGGTTGCTCAAACTTAGATCCATGGGTGTGTCTGCACCAGTTGCGCAGCGGCGATTGTCTGGGTTAGCCTTTTTCTTTCGCCTTTGTGGTTGGCCTGATGTCTCTAAACATTTTGTCATCAGGCAGGCTATGAAAGGTTGGAAGAAGGAATATGTTTTGAAGGATTGTCATCGGCCTATTTCATTTGGCCTGTTATGCAGGCTGGTCGAGGCTTGTTCGGGGGAGTGTACTTCAGTGTTTGAAGCGAAGCTTTTCTCGGCCTGTTTTAGTTTGGCCTTTTTTGCAGCTCTTCGAGTGGGTGAATTGCTCCCCCCTTCTGGCAAGAAACCAGGGGGCTTGTTGTTTCAGGATGTGGTCTGTGGGAATGGGGCTGTTAGGGTCCGGGTTCGCAGATCTAAGACGGATCAGTTTGGCAGGGGGGCGTGGATCCCTCTCCACCAGGTGTCTGGCGTGGCTTGTCCGGTTCGTTTAGTTTCTGTTTACTGCGAGTCTCGCGTTGGTGGTACTAATTTCTTCACTCACCAGGATACATCCCCCCTGACAAAATTTCAGTTTGTAACTGTCTTTCGCGCTTGCTTGTTACGGTTGGGAGTTGAGCCGAAGGATTTTGGCACCCACTCGTTTCGCATTGGTGCTGCTACAGAGGCGGCCAGAGCTGGTTTGCCGGAGTCGGAGGTTATGCGCATTGTTAGGTGGCAGTCTGCCTGTTACGCCAGGTATATCAGGCCGGATCTCTTGATTTAAAAAAAAAAAAGTTATATAGATGTTATATGTATGAGAATTCTTTTGTTCCCAGATTGTTATGCATGAGATTGTACCAGTGGTATGCAGCACGGGTTCGCAGCGTTATCTTATGTTACATTGGTACTAACTGTTTTTTCTTTTAGGTGTGGTACGCCCGGCGGTCTGGTTGGTTGGCCACTCGTACATTTTCTGGGCGGCTCAAAGGGCGGAGTGCAGGCCTGGTGGTCGGATGCTGGGATTCCGTGAAGTGGATGTATCCTGGAGGGGTATCCGTGGTCTCAAATGGTCACAGATTCTTACTGAGGTGGTAGATATCGGTTTTCATTCCAGGGGTCCCGTGATTCTTGTCATTCATGCCGGTGGCAATGACCTATGCCTATCACGTTTGGCTGAGCTCATGACTCTAATGCGCTCTGACATTGAGAGGTTCTCGTCCTTTTTTGCTGAGATGGTGCTGGTATGGTCCGAAATCATTCCTCGGGTGGTTTGGCACGGTGCCAGGGATGCCGAGGCTGCCGAGAAATGTAGGAGGACAGTCAATTCCCACATGTCTCGGTTTGTGCGGTCCCGTGGGGGGATTGTGGTGAGACATCGCCAACTAGAAGGTGATAATAGATCCCTTATGAGGCCCGATGGTGTTCACTTGACAGAGATTGGTTTGGACATCTTTATTTCCGGCTTGCAGGACGGTATTGAACAGGCCATGTTTTTGCTGGGTGGTGGTCGGAGCCCCGTTTAAGGCTGCGGGTCTCCTCCGTGGCGGCATTTGATACAGCGGAGTGTTGGAGATGGCTGATGGCGTACTTGCCCGCCGGGAATCCGGCGGTTGGCATACCGCTCCAAGATGTTCTTTGGTTTTGCCGTTTAAAATAAATAAGCTGTGGCCGATCATCACCCAGCTAAAGGTTACCTGTTGTCCTGTGTGTTTATTATCTGGGTCAGTTTTAAGTAAGGGGAGCTACAGGTAGGCAGAGGTGCCGGCCCGGTTCTTAGCTCTCCTTTGCCCTCTCCTGAATACCAGCAGTCTGGCAAGCGCCCGACTTTTAGGGAGAGTGCTTAGGGACTGGTGGTCCCCCTTCCCCTTCCTAGCCTTGGGTCATGTGTAGCACCTTGCCCGGTTTTTTCTAGGTACCTAAGGGGTTAATGGAGCTATGGTGGCACGTCACTATGGGGCGAGTAGGATATGTCTCCTCCCTCTAGCAGGGTATATAACCCCCTCCCCTGCTGCTGCACTTCCTCTTTGCAGCGGAAGCCGAGTTGCCCACCCTCCCGCCCTTGAATGGGTAGTTTCAGCGTGGAGTTTCCTTGGGGATTCTGGTTTTCTCCAGGGATAGTAAAAAAAAAAAAAAAAAGTTAAAGAAATAATGATGATAAAAGAGATAGTTGAAAAGAAGGTGTTGGAACTTTTATAACCGTTGTTTTAAGATATTTACGTTGTCTTCTTTTTTTAAGAATGGCGGTATGATTTGAGATATGAAGTCACAGCTGGCGGCATTTGATACAGCGGAGTGTTGAAGATGGCTGATGGCATACTTGCCCGCCGGGAGTTGGCATACCGCTCCAAGATGTTCTTTGGTTTTGCCGTTTAAAATAAATAAGCTGTGGCCGATCATCACCCAGCTAAAGGTCACCTGTTGTCCTGTGTGTTTATTATCTGGGTCAGTTTTAAGTAAGGGGAGCTACAGGTAGGCAGAGGTGCCGGCCCGGTTCTTAGCTCTCCTTTGCCCTCTCCTGAATACCAGCAGTCTCAGCGCAGCAGCAGACCCTCACCCCTAATGTTTTAAATGGTCAGCTCAGCAGCAGACCCTCACCCCTAATGTTTTAGATAGTCAGCTCAGCAACAGGCTCTCACCCATAATGTTTTAGATGGTCAGCTCGGCAGCAGGCCCTCGCTCATAATGTTTTAGATGGTCAGCTCAGCAGTAGGGATCGACCGATTTTCGGCCGATATTGAGGATTTTGACCGTTATCGGTATCGGCATCTATTTTGACGATATACCGATAACGTATTGGGAACACAGAACGCGCTGCTCTCAGCGCTCTCTGTGTTCCCTCCGCAGCACAGGGGAGAAGGAAGCAGTGTCTCCCTCCCCCTGTGATGCTGCTGCCGCTGCCGCCAATGAGAGGAGAAAAGATAAGAGAAGCTCCACCAATGAAGATAAGTCTTTCATTAATCCATATACAGGAGGCGGGAGCTGGCTGCAGAATCACATAGCCGGCTCCCGACCTCTATGAACGGTAGCTGCGGTCCGCGGTAGTTAACCCCTTAGGTGCCGCGGATCGCAGATACCGCTCATAGAGGTCGGGAGCCGGCTATGTGATTCTGCAGCCAGCTCCCGCCTCCTGTATATGAATTAATGAAAGACTTATCTTCATTGGTGGCACAGTGCGCCCCCCCCAAGCCCCCCAGTATTAATCATTGGTGGCGCAGTGCGCCCCCCACCCCATCCCAATAGTAAAAACATTGGTGGCGCAGTGCGCCCCCCACCCCCACATCAATCCCAATAGTAAAAACATTGGTGGCGCAGTGCGCCCCCCCACCCAGTATTAATCATTGGTGGCAGTGGCCACAGGATCCCCTCTCCCCTGCTCCTCCGATCGGAGCCCCAGCTGTGTAATCCTGGGGCTCCGATCGGTTACCATGGCAGCCAGGACGCTACTGAAGCCCTGGCTGCCATGTTCAGCTCCATGCTGCTGTGTGCACAGAGCACAGAGCAGCAGGGACAGTGTGAGCTCCTATTCACCCTGATAGCGATCTATCAGGGTGAATGGGACGAGGGTTCTAGTCCCTAAGGGGGCTAAAAGTTAGTAAAAAAAAACACAAAAATATAAAGTATAAATGAAAAAGATTTACAAAAAAAAAATAATACACGTGAACAATAAACATATTAATTTTCAGCAGATTTGTGTAGGAAATTTTTTTTTCGCAAAAATAAAAATACCCAGAATATTGGTATAAATTATCGGCTATCGGCCTGAAAGTTCACAAATTATCGGTATCGGCCCTAAAAAATCTATATCGGTCGATCCCTACTCAGCAGCAAGCCCTCGCCCATAATGTTTTAGATGGTCAGCTCGACAGCAGGCCCTCGCCCATAATGTTTTAAATGGTCAGCTCAGCAGCAGGCCCTCACCCATAATGTTTTAAATGGTCAGCTTGGCAGCAGGCCCTTGCCCATAATGTTTTAGATAGTCAGCTCAGCAGCAGGCCCTCACCCATAATGTTTTAGATGGTCAGCTTGGCAGCAGGCCCTCGCTCATAAGGTTTTAGATGGTCAGCTCAGCAGCAAGCCCTCGCCCATAATGTTTTACATGGTCAGCTCGACAGCAGGCCCTCGTCCATAATGTTTTAGATGGTCAGCTTGCAATGAGCAGGACACTGGGTCGTTGGGGCTGCTATGCAGTGGGTCAGATTTAGGTGTAACTAAGTTCGTGACGCCAGTTGCAGCTTGCGCAGGTACTGTAGAAGGGCCCTTTAAGATGGTATGAGCACACGTACTAGGTTAGGAATGCCAGAGGGGGATATTGTCTCTGTATTATGTCAACGGTGTCTCCTACTTGTAGTACGGCTGGACTCCTGTATCCTGGCTCACATGCAACAAATTGAGTGCTGTAAATAGGAGTAACGGAAGAATGATGGAATTCCACACAGAGAATAGGGTCCAACTTGTCTTTACTTGTTATGTTATAAGAGGCAGCTTTAGATCCATACAATTTACAGTAATAGTCTAGGGTCCCAGCAGGTATTGGCAATATGTGGCAGGAATTATATCTATATTTTGCATCTGAACATACGCCTTGAAGAGTCTGGCAGGTATCTGTCTTCTGCTCTGTCTTGGGTTCTGCTTAGTATGGGCCTGACTAGCTCTGGAGGTACTTATCTTCTCCTTGTTCTGGAATCTGTACTTACAGGACTGCTCGCAGGGAATGGTGGTTTCTTCCTGGAGATCTAGAAGTTCTGAAGTTGGCTGCTTTCTTTATCATCCACCTGAGGTAAGGAACTCAGGCTGGGAAGGTTGCTTTAGGCCTCAGGTTAGGCCTGAATCCTTAGTTGGGGTCCCTGTTTCTGGGAGCTCCTATTCACACAGCCTACCCCAACAGGGGGGCTGGTGCACACTTACTAAAACTTTCTGTCCTCCCTCTGAAGTAAGAGTGGGAACATTCCACTCCTCCTCAGATGGGGGAAGCTAGCCTGGAATGGTTTATTCCAGTCTAGGTATACTAACTGGCTTGGTTCTACTACATATTGCTGCCACCTGCTGGTGTACATTTTAAATTACAGCATATACATATTAAACACAAATGCAATGTCAGATTGTACAAGATGAAAACACATCTACACGTTAAAATCATATAGCCGGGTGAAGAGAGTTTAGTGACATACTCTGGGATGTTACAAGCTCAGCAGCAGGCCCTCACCCATAATGTTCTAGATGGTCAGCTTGGCAGCAGGCCCTTGCCCATAATGTTTTAGATAGTCAGCTCAGCAGCAGGCCCTCACCTATAATGTTTTAGATGGTCCGCTCAGCAGCAGGCCCTCGCCCATAATGTTTTAGATAGTCAGCTCATCAGCAGGCCCTCGCCCATAATGTTTTAAATGGTCAGCTCGGCAGCAGGCCCTCGCCCAAAATGTTTTAGATGTTCACCTTAGCAGCAGGCCCTCGCCCAAAATGTTTTAGATGGTCAGCTTGGCAGCAGGCCCTTGCCCATAATGTTTTAGATAGTCAGCTCAGCAGCAGGCCCTCACCTGCCGGGTGAAGAGAGTTTAGTGACATACTCTGGGATGTTACAAGCTCAGCAGCAGGCCCTCACCCATAATGTTTTAGATGGTCAGCTTGGCAGCAGGCCCTTGCCCATAATGTTTTAGATGGTCAGCTCAGCAGCAGGCCCTCACCTATAATGTTTTAGATGGTCCGCTCGGCAGAAGGCCCTCGCCCATAATGTTTTAGATAGTCAGCTCATCAGCAGGCCCTCGCCCATAATGTTTTAGATAGTCAGCTCAGCAGCAGGCCCTCACCTATAATGTTTTAGATGTTCAGCTCGGCAGCAGGCCCTCGCCCAAAATGTTTTAGATGTTCACCTTAGCAGCAGGCCCTCGCCAATAATTTTTTTCATAGTCAGATCAGCAGCAGGCCCTCGCCCCTAATGTTCTAGATGGTCAGCTTAGCAGCAGGCCCTCGCCCATAATGTTTTAGATGGTCAGCTCAGCAGCAGACCCTCACCCCTAATGTTTTAGATAGTCAGCTCAGCAGCAGGCCCTCGCCCATAATGTTTTAGATGGTCAGCTCGGCAGCAGGCCCTCGCCCATAATGTTTTAGATGTTCACCTCAGCAGCAGGCCCTCGCCCATAATTCTTTTTCATAGTCAGATCAGCAGCAGGCCCTCGCCCCTAATGTTCTAGATGGTCAGCTCAGCAGCAGGCCCTCGCCCATAATGTTTTAGATGGTCAGCTCAGCAGCAGGCCCTCGCCCATAATGATTTAGATGGTCAGATCAGCAGCAGGCACTCGCCCCTAATGTTTTAGAGAGTCAGCTTAGCAGCAAACCCTCACCCCTAATGTTTTAGATGGTCAGCTCAGCAGCAGACCCTCACCCCTAATGATTTAGATGGTCAGATCAGCAGCAGGCACTCGCCCCTAATGTTTTAGAGAGTCAGCTTAGCAGCAAACCCTCACCCCTAATGTTTTAGATGGTCAGCTCAGCAGCAGACCCTCACCCCTAATGTTTTAGATAGTCAGCTCAGCAGCAGGCCCTTTTTTAGATGGTCAGCTCAGCAGCAGGTCCTCGCCCCTAATGTTTCATATAGTCAGCTCAGCAGCAAGCCCTCGCCCCTAATGTTTTAGATGGCCAGCTCAACAGCAGGCCCTCGCCCATAATGTTTTAGATGGTCAGCTCGTCAGCAGGCCCTCGCCCATAATGTTTTAGATGTTTAGCTTGTCAGCAGGCCCTCACCCATAATGTTTTAGATGGTCAGCTCAGCACCAGGCCCTCGTCCATCATTTTTTACATGGTCAGATCAGCAGCAGGCCCTCGCCCCTAATGTTTTAGATGGTCAGCTCAGCAGCAAGCCCTCGCCCCTAATGTTTTAGATGGTCAGCTCGACAGCAGGCCCTCGCCCAAAATGTTTTAGATGGTCAGCTCAGCAGCAGGCCCTCACCCATAATGTTTTAGATGGTTAGCTCGGCAGCAGGCCCTCGCCCATAATGTTTTTGATGGTCAGCTCATCAGCAGGCCCTCACCCATAATGTTTTAGATTGTCAGCTCAGCAGCAGGCCCTTGCCCATCATTTTTTACATGGTCAGATCAGCAGCAGGCCCTCGCCCATAATGTTTTAGAGAGTCAGCTCAGCAGCAGACATGTCGTAGTTTTATTCCGGCCTCCTCTTGGCACTTTTGCTGTGCTGCCACTTATTGTCAATGGGGCCGTAGCGGACCTCTGTCAGCATGCGTGCACTAGTGGCAGCACGAATAAGTGACTGATTGTCTTAGCAAAATGCTGGGTCACTTTCTTTAATTGACTCAGTCAATCTGCCAACATCTTGTATTGAAAAGCTCCAGCTCATAATGATGAGACCTGAATATTCATGAGCTCCTGACTCTCCCCGCCCACCTGCTACTGATTGACAGTTATTTTCGATATGAATCAGCAGCAGGTGGGCAGGGGAGTAGCTACAGCTCTGAATTTAAAAAACGCTGGACTGACTGACAACACGCTGGACTTAAAAAAACGCTGGACTGACTGACATCACGCTGGACTCAAATCAGCTCATTAGCATGCGGCATGTGGCATGTGGCATCTTTGTGTGTATATTGTGTGTATATTATGAGGTAACCATCTGTCACACCAGTAAGGCACTTTATAGTAGTTAATGATTGTATATAATTAGTTAGATTTTAATCAAATATCCACTTGACAGGTTCCCTTTAAGAATCATTGATGTTTTACCAGTTCATAAAGCAAGATACAACAAATTAACTAATTGCGGAGCATCTTATGGGAAATTAATTTAAAAGAAGTTTTTGACATTTAAATAATTCTTAAAAGGGAGTCTGTCAGCACTTTTGACCATGCTAAACTGCTGACGGCACTAAGTAGGGGCTGGGGAGAGCAGTAAAAACATATCTGTTGTGGAGCTTTTATCATCAGGAGTAGTGTGAATATGAAGTTTTATTCTGCCAGATTCTGCTCCTGCAAATGCCCAGGGGAGCTGGGACTCACTAGGAAATACTCTCTGTATTGAGCTGCTTTACAGTCCCCACCACCCTCCCCCCTTCCTTTGCTCTGAGTGACAGCTACAGCATCCAACTAGGAGCCCACCACAGCCACCACTACATTCAGAGCAGAGGGGAAGGGACTCATTGCACAGAGCACTTCACAATGAAGCTCCTCCTCCAGGGCACTTGCAAGAGCAGAATAAAAGCTCAAATTCACAATTGGATTTTTTTGTTTGCCCCGTTGCTTGAAAGTGTATACATATGGCCCAGTTTCCTTTCCGTAGGTATGTATACATCCTATTACTTTTGTCTTTTAGGCTGTTTATTACGTTTGCAAAGCCAGTAACATTGATTCTAATGCTTTACGGTTAAACTGTGCTGCTTACGCCTTTTTCACCCTTTTCCTGTGGGCGCATTACATTTTCTGGTCTATAACCAGCAAATAGCCAGTTGAAATTACCCCAAATTATGGATCTCACTGAGGTAATGACTTCATTTAGCATGTGTAAATGGTGCAGTATTAATATGGAGATTTAGCCATGAGCGACAAGTGACCTCTTTAAACGAGGAACTGCATTTTTCCGCATGCTGACTAGAATTCTAATTGCTGGATCACAGACAACTTTTAGACAAATAATTTTGTATACTTTGGAAGACACAAATTTACTGTCTTAAGAAACTGCAGAAATTACCCAATCGACCACAGTGTATGCTTAGCTTCCTGCGAAGAATATGATGAAACTAAGCAACAGACCATGAAATATGGCTAACTCCATTTCTGTTGGTTGATAGAAATGCAAGAGCTAAAAATAAAGGTAGAATGAGGAACCAGAGTCAGTTCAGCTTGTCTATTACTCCTGCGGACCTGCTTTTGGCATATGAAATTATGTAACGTGCACCTTTGTTTCTGTGATGTTCAATGTGGACAGGAATGGACTGGGAACTTAAAGTGGTTCCCAGACTGGGAACTTAAAAAAACCCATGTTGTAGGAGGGTCCAAATTGACAGAAGGTGGGGGCAACACAAATAGGCAGTGTCAGCAATAGCATAGCGCAAAACATATACCACAGAGCAGCACAATATACTGCCCCAAAAGCAGTCCTTCTGTTGTGGCCATCATTAGATGCCATATTCTGTCCTCCTCCAGTTGTCTCTGATTAAGATATAGCGCAGGGGGCTTAGGAGATGAGATGTGGGATAATATTGTTATATTTAAAGGGAACCTGTCACCTCTACTATGCTACCCTCACTGAGCGTTT
Source organism: Bufo bufo (assembly GCF_905171765.1). NCBI lineage: Eukaryota > Metazoa > Chordata > Amphibia > Anura > Bufonidae > Bufo > Bufo bufo. The sequence goes on along the minus strand of NC_053394.1, from coordinate 333,339,869 downwards.
CTAAATGTTCATTGTGTTACCCTAAACATATAAATCACACTTTTAATTTCATTTGCGACGAATTCAATAAGCATTATGCATTTTTGTACTTCCCGCCTTTTACGCAAATTAACATAAGAGTCATATCTTACTTGTGTGACCAGAGAAGAGTCATATTTTCAAGCTCTGACTCATCTCAGGGTAATTTGCAGATGGATCAAATCGTTTTTTTTTACACAATAAAAGCACACAGAGCTATGGGGACTGGGTATTGCGGATGTGCTAGCGCCGATCTAGCAACCCATGTCCTCAGCTCTATACCCAAAATCCAGGTTCCCTTTAAGTGTTCTTGCATGGCAAGACCACTTACTGTTATCTCACATTATTATTATAGCCAAATTTACCACCCTAACTCCACCCACAGTTTTTACAATACATAGACAGTAATATACCGAAACGTGTGGATTGTTCCCGATTGGTGTGCTATTACTTTGTGGAACGTTTCGTCGAATGGTTCACGAAATATCAGCGTTTTTGTGGTGAAATTGGTCCCATAGGAATGAATGGGGGAATGTTCAAAACTAGAGTGGGAGCTGAAAAATCAGGACATGGTTTATGAACTGCCACCACTCCCTCATTTTCAAGCCCACCTACACATCTTATATCAAGATGTTCAGCTATCCCTGCTGCCTCTAAAAATGTCCACGGCTAAGCCATAGTCCTGATAGTTTTCACAATATGACCATTTGTTTGCATCTCACGCCGCCCATTGACATTCATTGAAACTCCACTCTAGTCACCTCAAATTTTTTATATTTCAGAGACATACTATGCATCAAAATGTAGGTCTGGGTCTTGTGATCCTCACAATATAAAGCTCTTCGCTGCAGGGTTTATAATTTTTCAACTACAACCGTTTGAAGATGGCAACCGCCAGTGAAGTGACCTCTCTTTACTGCTGGGACTGTGGTGGGCTTTCTATTGCTGTGTCCGTACAGAAGTCTGAGGGGCTCTTGTCTGTATAGGACAGGCATCCTCAAACTGTGGCCCTCCAGCTGTTGTAAGACTATAACTCCCACAATGCCCTGCTGTAGACTGATACATGTAGGCTGTTCGGGCATGCTGGGAGTTGTAGTTTTGCAACAGCTGGAGGGCCATGCCTGCTATAGGAACAGAGGTGGGCGGGGATGTCATGGGACTACTCCTCTGAAGATGCTTGCTGAAATGCATGCTGGGATATTTACTTTCACTTTACAGCTGTAAATGTATGTTTTAGGCCCCATTCACACATCCGCAATTTCGTTCCGCATTTTGCGGAACGGAATTGCGGACCCATTCATTTTCGTTCCCGAAAAAAATAGAACATGTCCTATTCTTGTCCGCAATTGCGGACAAGAATAGGCATATTCTATTAGTGCCGGCGATGTGCCGTCCGCAAAATGTGGAACACACATTGCCGTGTCTGTGTTTTGCGGATCCGCGGATCCGCAAAACACGTTACGGACGTGTGAATGGACCCTTAATGTAACTGTAAAGCACTTTGGGCAACAACATTGCAATTAAATGTGCTATATACTGTATATAAATAAATAAAAGTTGAAATGCATTTCTCACTCTATCAAGCTTGCCATGTGCACTTTTTAAATTTGATCAATCAATTGGTTAGTGCAATGTTTACTATCTTTACTCACTCCAAACACTCCACAGAGTTACTCTGCCCACTCCATAAAGTTACTCTGCCCAGTCCAGCCTTTCCACAGTTACTCCAGCCACTCCAACCACACAACAGTTACTCAAGCCACTCCACCCAGTTACTCCGCCCACTCCAGTTGTAGACTACTGGTGGAGGCAAGAACACTTCACACAATTTCCCCATAAATTGTAGCTGGTTCACGAAATATCTGCGTTTTTGTGACGAAATTGGTCCCATAGGAATGAATGGCGAAATGTTCAAAACTAGAGTGGGAGTGTCACCAACTTGCCTGTCTGAGCTCCAGCGCTGCAGCCTGGGGCTCGGACACTGCAGCGCCGTGCCAGACGTGCCAGACGTGCTGTCATGCCATGCCCCTTGGTGACTCAGTGTTTAGGCCATGCCCCTCTCATTAAATTTAGGGCACGCCCCCTCGATCACGCCCCCTTAGGTCACACCTGAGCTACGCCCCCCAGTGATGTCAGCGCTCAGGTGATTAGCTCCCTATTTAAAGGGAACCTGTCACCAGTTTTATGGTGTCCTAACTAAGGGCAACATAAATAAGTGACTGATTCTCTTAGCACAATGCTGGGTCACTTTCTTTAATTGACCCAGTCAATCTGCCAACATCTTGTATTTAAAAGCTCCAGCTCATAATGATGAGTCCTGAATATTCATGAGCTCCTGACTCTCCCCGACTACCTGCTGCTGATTGACAGTTAGTTTCCATATGAATCAGCAGCAGGTGGGCAGGGTAGTGGCTAAGGCTGTGAATTAAAAATACGCTGGACTCAATGACATCTGGACTCAAATCAGCTCATTAGCATGCGGCATGCTGCATCTTTGTGTGTATATTATGAGGTAACCATCTGTCACACCAGTAAGTGAATACATCTAAGGTACTTTTTAGTAGTTAATGATTGTATATAATTAGTTAGATTATAATCAAATATCCACATGACAGGTTCCCTTTAAGGCTGCAACTGGCAATCACCTTTGCCAGTTATAAGGTTTACCTTGCTGTGCTCTGCTGCCTGTGTGTATTGAACTGTTGCTTCGGATTTGACTTTGGCTATATCTTGACCTCTCTCTCTGCTAAGCGATTCTGTACCTTATTCCTGTCCGGTATTGACCCGGCTTGTTATTGTTTATTCCTTCCGCTTTGTGATTCTGTTGGTATCTATCTCCTGGTTTGACTGTTTCTGGCACAACTTCCCTTTGCGTTTGTTTGTGTGTCCTGTGTGTGAACAGATACCTGCGGTTCCGCGGGAACTTGGATTGTTTCTCGGCATTTACCAGTATAGGGAACGTCGACCAGTTGTGGACTTGTCACCTAGAACTTGTTCTGCAAGTAGGCAGGGTCAGCAGGCTGGGTTCAAGTTAGGGCTCACTGTGTGTGTGCGTGTCCCTGCCTACAGTCGTGACAGGGAGATGACAAAAGCTAGAGTGTGAGCTGAAAAATCAGGACATGATTTCTAAACTGCCACCACTCCCTCATTTTCAAGACTACCTACACAAATCTTATATCAAAACATTCAGCTATCCCTGCTGCCATTTAAAAATGTCCACGGCTAAGCCATAGTCCTGATAGTTTTCACAATATGATAATTTGTTTGCAACTTACACCGCCCATTGACATTCATTGAAACTCCACTCTAGCCACCTCAAATTTGAAGGGCAATTTCTAAACTGCGACTGTGCCTTCATTTTTAATATTTCAGAGACACAATCTGGGTCTTGTGATTCTCACAATATAAAGCTCTTCGCTGTAGGATTTATAATGTTTAAACTACAACTGTTTGAAGATGGCAACCGCCAGTGAAGTGACCTCTCCTTACTGCTGGGACTGTGGTGTGCTTTCTATTGCTGTGTCTGTACAGAAGTCTGAGGGGCTCTTGTCTGTATAGGAACAGAGGTGGGCGGGGATGTCATGTGACTACTCCTCTGAAGATGCTTGCTGCAATGCATGCTGGGATATTTACTTTCACTTTACAGCTGCTCCGCCCACACAGCCTGTCTGAGGAAGCTCCTCAGGGGAACATGTCATGATGAACAGATTAGAAAAATTACATATAGCCAGCACATTTAGCATGATATAAATCATAGTTTGGGCTATTGTCTGGGGCACTTTGGATTTTTGATACTTAGGGTGGCCAACCCCTTTAAAAGTTTGGAAATAAGTTTTATACAGTAGAGAGTATTTGAGGTGTTTCAATATCATCATGCCATCTAAAGGAAAGAGATCTAAAGCTGCAAAAATACGCTGGACTAAACTGGACCTTTCATACCCACGCTTTCGGGATCCAGAGCCCCACAGCAGCAGAGTGGAAATGAAGGTTTGTGACATTCGGGATCCGGAGCCCCACAGCAGCATAGTGGAAATGGAGGTTTGTGACAGTGAATGTGCCCAGGAGGTAGATAGTGAACCTGTAATGTCATTTCCATGTTCAATTCAGTGTCAAGTTCAAGAGCACATTGACAGTGTGATGGGCACTTCTGAAAACCATTCCATGCAAGAACTATGTGTACCAAGTGAGATATCTGTGCAGGCATCATTTCATCAGGGTCATCATGGCTATGGAACAAACAGTGTACATGCATGGCTCTGACATTTTTGGCATACCACAGTGAGCTTGATGATGTGAGGAAGGATGATCTTGATCAAATACTGAAGAAGGGCAACAGCTTGTATGGCACAACAATAAAACAGCTAAAACGAAGAAATGTCTATCAGCACCAACACTTGACAATGGAAGAAGTGGCCCTCAGAGTCAACACTGACAAATATGAGTATAACCTTGTTAAATCTCCAGTGTTATCGGGATGTGTGAGAGCCACGGACTTCAGTGCCTCAATGCAGATGTTACACATGCACTTTTTATAGAAGTGCCATATTGCATTGCATTGTTCAGAGACAAGTCTGGGAGATATGGACTGTTTGATTCTCATAGTCAAAATAAGGATGGACTTCCTGCCACTGGAAAAGGAAAAGCTGTTATGATCACTTTTACACATTTGAGTGATATGGGGGCAAGGATTTATAAGTTGTATGAATTGCTCCGTACAGACACCAGAAGCACTATTGACGGGCTGCAGTATAACTTCATGCCAGTCTCATTTCATCGTGCAAGACGTATGTCAGATGGTTTGCTGTCCCCACCGTTGCAATCTGACAAACCACATAATGGAAAGCATGTGGAGAACAAAGTTACACAGATGACCAAAGATGCAACGCACACTGGATTCCCAGCCAGCAAGCATTCTCCATGGTCACTTGATGCAAAATCTTCACAGGGCATATGGAAGGATAGTGAGGCATTATCCAAATTAAATGTACAGCGACAACAAAAACTGAAGACAAGACACAGAAATGAAAGAAGGCGTGGTTTCAAGGCTACAAAGATGTCTGTCACCAATAAGAAGAGGACATACATGTTTGACAAACGGGTTGATGCTCTGATGCGAGAGCTGCTGTTGGGTCCTGCACAGCCAATTGGTGAAGTTATCGATTAATTTTACCAGGTTGAATTTCAGGTGAGAGGGAGCCCTCATATACATTGTCTCTGTTGGGTAGCAGGAGCTCCTATATTTGGACAAGACAGTGATGACAAGGTGTGTGCCTTTATAGATCATAACATCTCATGCCAGCTGCCTAATGAAGCAAAACAGACCTTACTTTATAGATTTGTAACAGAACTTCAAATGCACAGCAGATCTCATTCAAAATTGAGCAAGAAAGGTAACAGAGTATGCAGATTCGGATTTCCAAAGCCACCTGTTAGAAAAACGAGGATAACTTACCCGATGCCAGAAGAACAAGGAGATCGTGCAATGAAACCACAAGCAGCCAAAAACAAACTGAAACCAGTCTGGGATTTGCTTAATAACCCGAAAGTGCAGCTTGAAGACATGTCACAGCTACTGGCACAGTGTGATATGACTTTGAATCAGTGCAACTTGTACATTGAGGCATCGACCTCCTCAAGTGTGATTCTAATGAAGCGTGATGTCAAGGACTGCTGGGTGAACAACTACAATCCACATTTGCTGACGGCCTGGAACGCCAACATGGACATCCAGTACATTCTTGATGAGTATGGTTGCATCATGTACATACCAAGCCAGAACGCGAGCTGAGTGACCATCTCAAAACAATAGTAAAAAAAAATGAGCCTAGAAACAGAGACAGAATGAGAAGAAAGGAAAGAAGTTTTTCAGGCTTATTCAAAACACAGAGAGGTCAGCGCCCGTACGTGCAGCCTGAAAATGAAGTCTTGCTCACGTGAGGTTGTTTTTCTGCCAACTGGTGACAACGCACTGAAGATGAGTCTCCCGCTCAGTGCGTTGCAGAACAAACCAGCCGATTCTCTTAATGTATGGATGATGAGTTTTGTCGACAAATACAGAGCCAGACCCGGAACACCAGAGTTTGAGTCCATGTGTCTGGCAGACTTTGCATCTCATTACAGGGTTGTCTATGGCAAGCAAAAGGAAGATGGCAAGCAAAAGGAAGACGGCAAGCGTGTCAGCCTATTGAATGAATTGGGAATGATTCAAAAACGCACGAGAGGGAAGCCTACAAACATTAGGTATGCACGCTTCTCAGAGATGAAGGACCCCAAGAACTACCACGGCAGACTGCTTAAACTCTATCTCCCCCACCGTGAGTCATCACTGAAAACTGTAAGGTTCTTAATATACCAGGATTTTTACAAAGGCACCTGTGTGAGGTTACCAGGAGAAGAAGCAATCCGAGCAATATCTGCAATTGTTAACAGCAACCAAAAGAAGTTCGAACAACACAGCAAAATTGTGGAACAAGTCTTGGATGACTTTGTAAAAAACGGCCCTGTTGAAGATGCTTGGAACACCTTTGCCTCAGAAGCTGAGTTGGATAGGTTGGAATGTATAAAGGAACGCAAAGAAGGGGAGCCACTTCATGAGAATGAACAAGATGATGTTCCGGAGTATACACATCACAAACAAACAGGTGGAATTGTGCTTACTGTGAAGGCCCCACAAATGTGCCCTGATTTCCTTTCGAAAATCTACAGAAACCTTAGCCGGACACAAGCTCAGACATTCTACTCAGTTTGTGAATGGTGCATTAACCTTGTGTGTGGCCTAAATCCTGACCCATTCTATTATCTTGTCACTGGTGGCGCAGGGACAGGCAAATCACACCTGATAAAGTGCATCTATGCTGAGGTGACAAAGATACTCTGTAAACTTACCAGACTACATGAGGAAGCAGACATATCCATGCCCAGCGTTTTACTAACTAAATTTACAGGAACAGCAGCTTTCAACATTTCAGGCAACACTTTGCATTCTCTGCTGAAGTTGCCAAGAAGCTTGAAGCCACCCTACCAAGAACTTGGAAATCTCATAGATGAAGTTAGGGCACAGCTGTCAAATGCGGAGATCATTGTTATTGACGAGGTGTCAATGATTTCAAAGCCCCTGTTTGCCTACATCAACTGGAGATTACAGCAAATCAAAGGCAGTAAGAAACCTTTTGGTGGTATGTTAGTACTAGCAGTAGGAGACTTTTACCAGGTCTCCCCGCTGGGAAAAAGTAAGCCACTCTGCTTGTTTGAGGAAAATACCAATGACCTCTGGAAAGACTACTTTCAGATGAGATCATGCGACAGAAGGATGACATTTGCTGAGCTTTTGAATAGAATCAGAGTGAAGCAGAAGACTGGCACCCGTCGTCGGAACTGCCTGCCGGATCCGCCGATCTGGATGTGACTGAAAGCATTTGTGAGACGCATCCGGATGCGGATCTGTCTCACAAATGCATTGCAAGTACGGATCCGTGTTTCAGCTTGTCATGCGGACAGACGGATCCGTCTTGTATCATTTTTCACATTTTTACCAGTCTGCACATGCGCAGACCAGGAGGACGGATCCGGCATTCCAGTATCTTGAATGCCGGATTCGGCACTAATACATTCCTACGGGGAAAAATTCTGGATCCGGCATTCAGGCAAGTCTTCAGTTTTTTTCACCAGAGATAAAACCGTAGCATGCTACAGTTTTCTCTTTTCCCTGATCAGTCAAAATGACTAAACTGAAGACATCCTGATGCATCCTGAACAGATTACTCTCCATTCAGAATGCATGGGGATATGCCTGATCAGTTCTTTTCCGGTATAGAGCCCCTGTGTCGGAACTCTATGCCGGAAAAGAAAACCGCTAGTGTGAAAGTAGCCTAGGCAATGATGACAAAGCTCTGCTTGTTCAGGCTTTGACAGATCCCACCCACTGCCCTAATGACCTGCTGCACATCTTTGCCACCAACAAAGAGGTTCACAAACATAATGCCGCAACTGTGTCTGTTCTCCATTCAAACGTCACCAACATAGATGCCGACGATTACAGAAAAGACCCTAAAACAGGAGTGATGCAGAGGCAACACCAACCTTTCAAAGGACACAAAGACAATCTGATTGACACACTGGAAGCAGCTGAAGGTGCCTGTATCATGATCACAAGAAACATTGATGTTGAAGATGGGCTTGTTAACGGGACATTTGGCAAGACTGCAAGAATAATCATCCAGACTGAGAATGGTGCTACTACGGTAAACAAGCTTGGGCTTGTGCTGGACAATCCAAATACAGGACAGAGATACCGTAACAAGTCGTCTGGTGATGCTGACAACTTGGTGTACATAGAAAGGGTAGAGGAAAACCTGAGACAGAAAGGAGTTGTTCGCAGGCAGTTCCCCCATAAGTTGGCTTTTGCATGTACGATTCATAAGTGTCAGGGGATGTCAATACAGTCGGCAGTGGTCTCATTGAAACGGGTCTTCCAACCGGGAATGGCCTATGTTGCTCTGAGTAGAACGACTACACTGCAAGGACTGCACACAACCGACTTTGATGAGAAGAAGATCTTTGCTGATCCTGAAATCACAGCCTACCTGGACTCAATGAAGAATGCAACACTGGAAAGTGTTATGCTCCTCTTAAAGTTTCTACAGACAACAGACAAATAGCAAACATTAACAATTATCCATCACAACACAGAAGGATTACCAGCTCACATTGAAGATATCAAATCTCACCACGAGTTGATACTTGGAGATGTTTTATGTTTCACTGAAACTCATCTCTCAGGCTCTTCTGTTGCTGAAAGTCTCCAGCTGGAGGGCTACAACCTGTTCAAATGCAACAGACACCTCTCATACACGAACCTTCCCGACATTGCAAGTAAAAGTGGCGGAGGTGTCGCCTTGTATGTCAGAAACCATTTCAAGGCCTTTTAAAAGCAGTATCATCAAAATGTGACTTGGAGTTCTTGGTTGTCAAACTGGAGTCCCCTGTACAAGTTTTGATCGCCGTTGTTTACAGGCCGCCGGATGACAGTATTGGCCAATTCCTTACTAACATGCTGGGACTCTTGGAATGTTTGGAAAGAATAGATTGCCAACCTATAATACTCTGTGGAGATTTCAATGAAGATTTTCTGCCCAGAGCAAAGAAGCCAATATCTGACCTTCTTCACTCAAGAGGATATACCCAACTGGTCTGGGCAGCCACCACAGAAAATAAAACACTGTCGGATCACATTTACATCCAGTCAGGAGTACTGCACAGTTATTACAGCTATCATGATCCTGTGTATTGTGTTTTGAGCAGTGGTTGTGAACATGCTTAGAGCCTGCATAAATGGGGCATGAGCGTTGCCAGGAAACAGTGGTTGCAAACACTGATTATCATCAAACAGATAGCACACCTTCACCTCCATTCTACGTCAAGACCCTCCCAAATGCACATGGTCATACCTTCATCTACTAGGCTTGATAATGCTGCTAATGTTTTTATAAATGTATGTTTTAATATAACTGTGAATCACTTTGGGCAACAACATTGCAATTAAATGTGCTATATATATATATAAATAAATAAATAAAAGTTGAAATGCATTTCTCACTCTATCAAGCTTGCCATGTGCACTTTTTAAATGTAATCAATCAATTAGTTAGTGTAATGTTTACTATCTTTACTCACTCCAAACACTCCACACAGTTACTCTGCCCACTCCATAAAGTTACTCTGCCCAGTCACCCTAGGTTACTATAACTAACAATCATTAGATTGCCAATTGGGTTCTGTGATGGGTATATATCCATCACAGAAAACATCATTCACTGTATTCCAACACAGTGCTGCCACCTGCTGGCCTGTATTGGAATATTCCAGTGATGGGTATCAGAGCCTGCTTCAGGCTCCGAACCATCATAGGAATATTACAGCTTCCCCAATCTCAGCTAAGGAACACCATTTTGGCTCCAGCGTCTGCACCGCTCAGATGCCATGATCACATTTGACCACGGCATCTGAGGGGTTAAATGTATTCGATTAACCTTATGGCTGATCACATACATTCACCCCGGGTCTCTGCTGTTTGAAACAGCAGAAACCCGATGGCTATGGCGTCCCCTGCATGCACAAACAGGCGCCATCTTTAAAGGTGCTCACTACATGTACAGCGGAGGTCGCATAGCAGTTAATGGCTTTCAGGCAAAGAATGACAGTATTTCTGTAACTGCAATTTGTTCATGTGCGGCTGTGGTGAAAGCGTATTTGGAAACTACAGAGCACCATGTGCCATTGATATGAGAGGGAAACATCAGTTACAAAGCTGCACAAGAGCGAACTAACCTGCGGCAGTGGAGTAGCTCCTCCAAAATAAACAAACATCCTGCAACCACTGCAGGAAAGAAAGGGATGCAAACAAGCCATTGTTAAGCCCTGCCTCTAATGCCACCAGATATAAGGCAGCTATCCTTTAAGTCAATGCTCAAACCTTTAAATACTGTAGGCCTTGAGACATGACTTATATATTAAATAAGCCAGCAACTCATCTGCAGACAGCAGTTTAGGGGGGTGATTGCCTCTCATCAGTGCAGAGCAGAGAGTGCTGGCTTAACTGGGTGAGAGGCCTAGGTCAGGATTTTGGGGGTACTATCTTTCCTTGGGGAGAGGGCGCCTTAATCGGCATGAGGAGACTTATAGGCCATACATGCTCCTCTGGAATTCTGGGAAGAAAGGGATGCAAATGAGCTCTTAACAAGCTCTGCCTCTAAAGCCACCAGAGAGAGAGATAGTACCCCTCAAATCCTGACTTAGGCATCTCACCCAGTTAAGCCAGTACTCTCTGCTCTGCTCTGTACTGATGAGGGGCAATCACCCCAAAACAGCTGTCTGCAGATGAGGTGCTGTCTTATTTAATATCCGAGGCATGTCTCAAGGCCTATTTAATGGGTCAAACATTGATTTATAGGACAGCTGCCTTACATATGGTGGCTTTAGAGGCAGAGCTTGTTTGCATCCCTTTCTTCCCAGAATTCCAGAGGCGCATGTATGACCTATAAGTCTCCTCACGCCGATTAAGGCACTCTCCCCAAGGAAAGATAGTACCCCCCAAAACCATTCCTGGAAGAACACAAAATGGTGGCTGCAGTGTTATGGTCTGGGGAATGATTTCTTGGCATTCTAAACTGATTTGGGTACGAATCCATCCTTGCAGATCACATACAAGCTGATTGTATGCTCTGTGGCAGATGGGATTTCCAGCGAGACAATGTGTAATACCCCAGAGAAGTATTACCATTTCTTCACCCTGTTACTGTCTTTAAATGCTAACAATAATGACAATGTTGTATTTTTTCTGGGTCCTTCACATTGATTCATAAAGAAATTCGATGATTGACAAATTACTTTGTCATGAAGCGCATTCTTTTGTATGTAGCGGGCGCAATGACTGGGAACGGCAATTGCACTGCCCCCCGTCATTGAACCACATGCTTTCAGTGTTTTATTTAGTAAAAAATAAAATAAAAAATACCATATCCAGTCGTGACCATCTTGATTGAAGACATTGCGCAAAATCTTGCTCGGTGACATGTTGACATTATCACGCTGGTGGGGTGCCGTGACGTCATCACTGATGACATCACGGAGCACGCCCGGCGCGCTGGCATAGTGACACCACGCGTCACCCTGCACAAGATTTTGCACCATATCATGAATCAAGATGGCTGCAACGGCCCTCTCCGCGAGCAAATGGATGAGGTGAGTATGTATTTTTTTTGCTGCCATTTAAGGAAAAATTGATTTGTTACCATGAAGCGCACGGCAATTCAGCTTTGTGGCAAATCAAAATTTTTCATGAAATTCAAGTCAAAGTCAATTAATTTGGCTTCGATTCGCTCTACACTAATTAAATGTGACTCAACTGTGCATTATAATACAGACCTCAGCTGCTGCAGAACCACTTTAGCTCTTCTAGTTTAGCACACAGTTCTATGAGCAACGGACATAGAATATCATTCTGTCATAGAGCATGTTATATTGTCCAACATTTTATTAATTCATTTTTAGTATTTACTTATTATTGGACAGCCTACCATTTTGGGAATAAGGATGCTATCAGTGATTTATAGTGTCAGAGGGTCACTGTCGGCTATTAAACTCCATAGGGATAGATCTCCTGAGATATTCCAATGGTCCATACTAGTTGACATATCATAGGAAGGACTTATTTGGTCTCCAATGTTTTTAGACACATTTTGGTGCCTGATTAATGCACTACATTACCTCAACATGTGTGTTACACCTACTTAAAGAGGACCTTTCACCATAATAAAACCTCTAAACTAACTATACAGACGCGTAGAGCGGCGCCCAGGGATCTCCCTGCACTTACTGTTATCCCCGGGCGCCGCTCCGTTCTCCGGTTATAGCCTCCGGTATCTTCATAGTTAGGCTCCACCCAGGGGAACCTGACACCGTCTCTTTCTCCTATGCCGTAGCGCTGGCCAATCGCAGCGCTCAGCTCATAGCCTGAGAGGTTTTTTTTTTCTCTCAGGCTATGAGCTGAGCGCTGCGATTGGCCAGCGTCACAGCCTGGGAGAAAGACGCCGTCAGGTTCCCCTGGGTGGAGCCTAACTATGAAGATACCGGAGGCTATAACGGGAGAACGGAGCGGCGCCCAGGGATAATAAGTGCAGGGAGATCCCTGGGCGCCGCTCTACGCGTCTGTATAGTTAGTTTAGAGGTTTTATTATGGTGAAAGGTCCTCTTTAAAGAGGTTGTTCGGGTTCAGAGCTGAATCCAGACATATCCCCATTTTCACCCAGGCAGCTCCTCTGATATGAAATGATCTGATGCTCTCCCTTGTCCTGCACTGTATTACGCTGGTACTTCACTGGATCTCCAAAAAAAAAGCATTTGCTCTGCGCCATACAGCACAGGGCAAAGGAGAGCATCGGAGCATAAAATGCTCTGATTCTCATGTCAGTGGGGCCGCTTCAGTGAAAATGGGAATATGTCCGGGTTCAGCTCTGAACCTGACGACCCCTTTAGGGGCTGATAATATACACATACAAGCCTAGACTTTTAAATATCTTGCTAAATCTTGCTACATCACAAGCACACACATATTGGGTGGTTGACCTGTGCAGTCTCATTGCTGTTCTACGTGTTATTTTGATTCTGAAATGATCGATTGCTTGGTGCTATACGGTCTACGTTGCTACTAAAATAGCAATTTGTATATGCAGATTTGGTGGGTGTAACAAAGAGGTCCCTCGCTTTTTACCTTCCCCACTTAAATATGTTAGTGCTCCTCTATCACCATGTATTTGCTGTACTGGTGGCTATTGAGAGCACTGAGAAATAACACTGTGAGAGGTTACATTCACAACAATAACACTGTGAGAGGTTACATTCTCAACAATAACACTCTTTTCCTGCCTAGTTATCCCAGACTTGCAGTTGCTACCTATCATTATCAATATTCACTAAAATTAATTTCATTTGTTTTAAATGTTACTCTAATCATTCACAATGTCTATAATTATTCTGCAAATGATCTCTAAACTCAAAGATTGACCAAAAAAAAACTACAAAAAAAGCAAATTTTTAAGAGATTTTATTAATGGTGGCATTATTTCCTGTTAATGATATAGCAGCAATATATTCTGCTGCACTATACAGGACATGACCACTATTCATATAGGAAGTCAATTAACCTATCAGTATATTTTTGGAGTGTGGGAGGAAACCGGAGTACCCGGAGGAAACCCACGTGAACACGGGGAGAACATACAAACTCCATGCAGATGTTGGTAATAGTGAGATTTGCATCCTCAACCCCACTGCTGCATGGCAACAGTGCTAATCACCGAGCCCCATCTAGTGGTGGAATGTGTGTAGTGCACCTGACAGCCTGGTAACAGGGATTTCACATAAGGATGAGATACAGCATGATACAACATAGGACATATCAAGCTTTTGCAGTGCCCACGTACACTAGTGGGACGCTGCACTGGTCAGTGCATATATCCTCCCAGATGCAACTGAAGAATGAATGGTCCCACCACCAACAAGTGCAAGCCACTTTAAGTTAAAAAAAAAAAACACACAAAAAAGTAAAAAGAATAGAGAAGGCTTCGCATTACTTCTCATGCATTTATATGTTATGGGCCACAAAAACTTCAGGGTATCTGCAATGTTCCTGCCATTCTAGTCTCCTGATAAAAAATAGAATCTGACATCAGGAATTACAGTTACAATACAATACTGTATATTTCAGCCTGTATTGTATATTTCTTGTATATTGAGGTCTGGTTTAGAAAAGCCCTTGCTACATGGCGACATTTGTTACGCAATATTTTATATAATGTATTTCAAAGGTATCGCAATGCGACATGGAAAATATTGTGACTGCGACATGACAGTCGCAATAAAAAGCAGACTTGGATGTATTTGTTGGGACTATTGCATTGAAGTTGCAGCATATCGCATGCTGTATTGTGACACCATTGAAGTACATTATAGCATTTGGAGCAGTGCCCTCCATATTGTGCTTAATAATAATAATGGCCCCACGGTACCCCCACTAGTAATAATTTCACCATAGTGAACCCAATAGAAAAAGTGCCCCCTATATTACCTCCAGCAGTAGCAAGGCCCCTGTACAATGCATCCTCATAGAGCCCACAGTAGTTATACGGCCTCCTATAGTGTCCTCAGTAGTTATAATGCCCCCTATGACGTCCCCAGTATTTATAAAGTCCCCTATCGTGGGCTTTGTATGTATAATGCCTCTGTAGTACCTCCACGTGTTTATAATGCCCCGCTGAGGTGCACCCTGTAGATATAATGACCCCGTGTAGAAGCTCAAACAGTTATAATGATCCCCTGTAGTATTTCAAGCAGTTATAATGCCCCCTGTAGCAGCTCAGGTATCTATAAAGCCCGTTTGTAGTTGCCTCCAGTATTTCTAATGCCACCTCTAGACATAATGTCTCCTGCAGTGTCCCCTACAGTTATAATGCCCCCTGTGGTAATTTCAGTAGTTATAATGCCCTCTATAGCAGCTCCAGTAGTTCTATTGTCTACCTGTATTAGCTCCAGTAGTTTTATTTCCCTCTGTAGTACCTCAAGTAGTTAAAATGTCCCTGTAGTAGCTCCAGGAGTTACAATGCCCCCTATTATAGTTCTGTTATTTATAAAGCCCCGCTATAATCTCTTCAGTATTTATAGTGCGCCCCCTTAATATAATGTTTCCTGCAGTGCCCCCTGTGGTGAAAAAGCCCCCTGAAGTGCTCTGTGTAGCTTTCACACCCTCTTGCAGTTTTCCCCCCCCCCCCCCCCACTATAGTGCTAGTATATAATACACAGCATAGATTCAGTATATAATACTCCTCTGAGAGTGCCAGTATGTTTACTTTCCAGTACATAATATCCCCCGTTGTGTCTGTATATAATGTTCAATATAGTACCAGTATATAATGGTCCACCTATAGTGCCAGTATATAATGCCTCCCAGTATATAATGCTCCCCCTGTAGTAATACTATAATACCCTCCAGTATATAATGATCTCCTTCTGTAGTGCCAGTATTTAATGCTCTAAGTTTATAATGCCCCTCCTGTTGTACCAGTATATAATGCTACCCCGATAGTGCCAGTATATAATCTCCCAGGATAGAAAACTGAATCCAGCTTTCATTGACCCAGTATCCGTGCCTCCTAAGTGCGTACACAGGCGATCGCAGCTACTCCTTTTTTTTCTCATAATCTTTTAGTATATAATGCTCCTCCTGTCGTGCTAGTATAACATGTCCCCCTGAAGTGCCAGTATATAATGACCCCAGTATATAATGCTTCTCCTGTACTGCCAGTATATAATACTGCATGTAGGGACAATATATAATTCTCCACCTACAGTGTAATAAAATAATAATCCTCAGTATATAATGCCACTTATAGTGCCAGTATATAATACACATCTGCCCACCCTTTGGAGCCAGTATATAATACACATCTGCCCACCCATAGAGCCAGTATCTAAGCCATATCCACCGCCCTAAGGCTACATGCACACGACCGTATGTGTTTTGTGGTTCGCAAAAAAAACGGATGACATCCATATAGCATCCGTTCTTTTTTGCAGATCCATTGTAACAATGCCTATCCTTGTCCACAAAACGGACAAGAATAGGACATGTTAAAAAAAAATTGCGGTGCTACGGAACGAACACACGGATGCAGATAGCACACGGTGTGCTGTCCGCATTTTTTGCGGACCCATTGCGGACCTTTTGCAGGTCCTGAAAGAAGAAGAAAGAAGACGATGCCGGCTGCGCAATCAAGTGGATGAGGTAAGTAAATATATATATTTTTTCACCCCTCAATCCACATTTTAGTAAGCATTCTGTATTAAGAATGCTATTATTTTCCCTTATAACCATGTTATAAGGGAAAATAATACAGTGAATTTACTTTGAGTCCTAGATTGCTCATCCCTATCATCTCCTAGCAACCATGCGTGAAAATCGCACCGCATCTGCTCTTGCTTGCGGATGCTTGCGATTGTCACGCAGCCCAATTCATCTCTATAGGGCCTGCGTCATGTGAAAAACGCAGAATATAGAACATGCTGCAATTTTCACACAACGCACAAGTGATGCGTGAAAATTACTGCTCACCTGCACAGCCCCATTGAAGTGAATAGGTCCGGATTCAGTGCGGGTGCAAACCGTTCACCTCACGCATTGCACCCGCGTGAAAAACTCGCCCATGTGACAGGGGCCTTACACTTTGCATCCCCCATAAGGTCATACAAGACCTCTGGGGGACATTTAACTTCACTTTTTTGTTTCACTAGTGATTTCTCCTCAGTGGCGTACACACAATCCATGGGGCCCCGGTGCAAAACTGATCTATGGGGCCCCCTCCCCGTCGCCCCCCCAACCTGCCTCCAAGCCCCCTTCCCCCACTACCTCCCCTACCAGTGGTGTAATTATAGTGTTATGGGCCACAGTGCAAACATTTTTACAAAGAAGCGGCAGATTTTCTTACTAAGGGCTCTTTCCGTGCGGGTAATCCGAGAGCCAAGCCCCTTCTGGACAGCAGGGACACGGAGCAGTAACATGATTGACTGTGATCTTTTTACTACAAAATCACGGTGACAACTTTATGTCTCTGTGATTTTGTAATAAAAAGATCACAGAGAGGCACGGAGCATTATCAATCATGTCAATGCTCCGTGTCTCTGCTGTCCGGAACGGGGCTTGGCTATCTTTCACGCAGCAGATTACCCGCACGGGTTCCGCTCGTGTTAAAGAGCCATAAACCCAATTCATGGCTACACTCACCCAGTCCTAATAAAATCTGGTCCTACCTCATCCAGGGTGTCGCTGGCATCGGCGTGATGTCCGCTGGAGTCAGAATAAGGTCCCTGTGGTGAGAAAAAAAGAATAATCACATAAGGAAGGGATGGTGACTGCCCCTGTGAAATCATCAGCAGGGGACGCTGTGCTGGCCTGTAAAACTGAGCCATGCCAATGTATAGCAGGGTAATCTAAGACATTTCCCCTAAGTGTAACCACACAGTACTAATGCCCACCTTGTGGCCCCTCACAGTAGTTATGCCCACCTTTGTTCCTGTCACAGAAGTTGTGCCCAGATATGTGCCCCCTCATAGTAGTTATGCCAAATATGTGTCCCCTCAGAGTGGTTATGCCAAATATGTGTCCCCTCAAAGTAGTAATGCCAGGTTATGTGCCCCCTCACAGTAGTAATGCCAGACTATGTGCCCCTCACCTAGTAATGCCATATTATGTGCCCCTCACAGTAGTAATGCCAGATTATGTGCCCTCACAGTAGTTATGGCAGATTATGTGCCCCTTCACAGTATTTATGCCCAGTTATGTGCCCCCTCAAAGTAGATATGCCCAGATATGTGCCCCCTCAAAGTGGTTATGCCAGATTATGTGTCCCCTCACAGTAGTAATGCCGGATTATGTGCCCCTTCACAGTATTTATGCCCGGTTATGTGCCCTCTCAAAGTAAATATGCCCAGATATGTGCCCCCTCAGAGTGGCTATGCCAGATTATGTGCCCCTCACATTAGATATGCCCACATATGTGCCCCTCACAGTGGTTATGCCAGATTACATGCCCCGCCACAGTAGTTATGCCTTCATATGTGCCCCCTCATAGTTATGCCTTTATATGTGCCCCCCTCACAGTAGTTATGGCAGATTAGGTGCCCCCTCAAATTAGTTATGGCAGATTAGGTGCCCCCTCAAATTAGTTATGGCATATTAGGTGCCCCTCAGTAGAGTTGCCAACTTTTGTGCCCCCTCACTCTAGTTGTACCCATCAAACACCCCCCCCACCCCTGCTCCCCGTCTGCAGCGTTAGAAGAAAAAAAAATACACATACTTACCTTCTTCCCTGATGAGAGGAGGCAGATTGCCGGGCTTTCAGCTCTCCTCCCACAGCCAGCAGCGCGATCTGGGGCCAGCAGGGGGAGGTCCTGAGCTCTGAAGATCAGTGAAGCAGGGAGCAGAGAGGTTTCCCTGCTTCACTATGGAAACGGAACTGCCTGGCCGGGTGTGAGTGAGTGTGCGCTCCCCCCCCCACTCCCCCCTCTTACTTGACCCTCCGAGCCGACCCCCCCACCCCCATATTATACATGTAATGGAGGCATGGACCGCTCTGATGGGGCCCGAAATTGCCACTGTACTTTATGCCAGGCCCCATCAGAGCGCTCCATTACATGTGAGTACAAAGGGGCCCCTGCCAGTGGCCTGGGGGGGTCCACAGGCGGCCGGGCCCCCTGGAGTGCCGGGCCTGGTCGCAACTGCGACCCCTGCGACCTTGGTATGTACGCCACTGTTTCTCCTGTAACTGGGGCTGATATAGTAGCCCCATTTACAGTGGAAATACACCCCCCAGAGAGGTTGTACAGCAGAATACAACGCTGTACATGTAGTGTACGGGGACTGTAATACCCGTCACTACCAAAGTGTCACTTGGTGTGCTGTCGTCCCTCCTTAGTTATGGAGAAGTTGGTATATGTCAGTTTTATAAAATGTCATGTAATGCAATGCTATGTGTTTCCCTGTTACTATGACACTTGCATGTACAGGCCTGCTAGGGGTGTCATTCCAGCTTCTAGTCACTAGAGGGAGCTAGAGAGCCCTAGTCTATATAAGGCCCAGTCAGGGAAGGGAAAGGGAGACGGAGTCTAGTGTCTGTAATCTACAGTTGGAGATTAGACAATGTCAGAGACAAGTCCAGGCCTGAAGCCTGCTGTCCAGGAGAAGATTCCCTCCTGAGTTCCCATATGCAGAAACAGGAAAATCTTAGCTAAAGAGCCTGAGGAAGCAGCTGAGAGAGACCGAGGCAAAGTGCAGAGAAGCAAGAGGTACTAAAAATAACAGAGGAGGTACTTTCTAAAGCTATAGCCAAGGATATAAAGCCAGAACTAGGTTATTGGGCCTTGGTGAAGAATTGCTATATTCCAGGATCAGACAGAAATAGAGTGCAAGCTCCTGTACTGCAAGTCCTGTGTTCAACACTCTGTAATCACCTTGCTAAATCTGTAATTGCCTGCATCAACCGTATTGCAAAATCGACTGTATGCCAAGGAACTGCGATTCCAATATTGTCTCTGCATGAAAACTACTAAAGTTGGAGTTCTGTTTTAATACCACGTGTTCCTCAATTTATTCCTGCTATCCGCAAACGGCGTGCCACCGTTTAATTGGCACTGGCGTCACGAACAATTTCTACCATCACCTGCCTATGCAGAGAGTCAGCCGTCTCAGGTTAGTGTCATTGCACTACTACACCCAGAAACTCTATTACACACAACTTGAGTACGCTGCATACAGCCTCAGTGCAGGGCTGATCGAGGTCTATGGAAGACCCGACAGCTACTGCACTCACCCAACCCTGGCGGTCACATGACCACCGGGCCGGTACAGGAAGCACATTGTGCTTCATGTTCTGTATACACAGCACTCACTGAGCGCTGTGTATACAGCGATCTAGAAGGCATGGACACCTGGGAACTGTCCCTGCCTTCTCCCTGGGTTGCCCTGCTGTCACTGACAGCGGGCCCCCCCGATCGGCAGCTGCGCGATTAGCGTGGAGCTGCCATCTCTGAATGGACGTTCCAAAATGTCCATTCAGAGATAAACATCCACCCATAGGACGTTTATATGATATGGGCGGATGTGAGGTGGTTATAAACATATTATAACATACACCTCAGCTGCTGCAGAACCACTTTTAGTCTTCTAGTTTAGCACCTAATTGTCTGGACCATAACTATTCTGTAAATCAACATAACAATAAAAATCATTTTAAGAGATTTTATTAATGGTGGCATTATTTCCTGTTGATGATATAGCGCCAATATATTCTGCTGCACTATACAGGACATGACCACTATTCAAATAGGAGTCAATTAACCTATCAGTATATTTTTGGAGTGTGGGAGGAAACCGGAGTACCCGGAGGAAACCCACGCGAACACGGGGAGAACATACAAACTCCATGCAGATGTTGGTAATAGTGAGATTTGCATCCTCAACCCCACTGCTGCATGGCAACAGTGCTAATCACCGAGCCACCGTGTTGCCCAAGAGATTATTCGAAGACCATATTTTGTTGGGAAAATGGAGTTTTGACTTTCCACAGGTCTTCTGGATGACTCAATATACGTGCTGCCATCTTGGCTGGGCTGATGTTCTGACTGATGATGGGACATGATGGTCACTGATGGTTTTTTCAGTTGTACTCTACAAGAACAAACTTGTTGTAACATGTGCCACACACAAACTTCTCAGTGTCGAGAGAGGCCGTCCAACGTCCAACTCTAGAGTGGGAAAAAAAACCTTTATTAAAGACAAATACTAAATGCACAAACATAGCCAAAGTCAGTTACAGAGTCCCCTTCATTCCGAAACTAGTAAAGCAATCAGTGGTGGTAACTAGAATATCCAACATACTATAATAATAACACAAGAGGCCAGAAGTACAAGTACACAATCTCCCTGCCAGCATCAGGCTCTAGTCTGTTCATGGTTTATGTACTAAGCACTATGACCTATCATGAAGTTGTTGTACCTGAACTCGCAGCCTGAGCATTGGTAGATCACCGGGTAGTGGACTTCAAAGCTGTGTAATACAGTGATCGGTGGGAGCTCGGGGAGAATCTGCATGGCCTTCTCACAATAGGACACCCATAGTGGGCTGTGGCCAAAGTCTCCATCTCCATCAATGAGCCAGCAGGCAGCATGACACATCTCATGAATCAATGTGTCTCTAAGTCGATCTAAAGAAAGAAGAGGATACACATACAAGCAGTAGTAAGACATATGTAACATTTCTCTGAAGCAAACATATAAATCGTACATGATGTGAAACCTACCTGCAGAATCGCAGATTTTATCAGAAAGCTGGATGATGGCAGAGTGTTCCCCATTATTCAGAAGGAAACCAGTGCGACCAGCTTGTAGTTTCAGCCTTTTATTCCAGCTGATGTCCAGGTCTGCAGGAAGCTACAGATGAAGAAAGGATAAAAAATAAAGAAATGACATAGTTGATGAACGAGTCTACAGAGATATACTGTGTATACAAGATACACCAAACAAACCCGTCATTTACTGCGACCACATTGCCCGATAGCTGGCTATCATAATTGCATACCTGATTCTCAAAGACGGTTCTGTTATAAAACTTGTACAGACGTCTTGCCAGCTTCTTTTTGTTTTGATGGAAATTGGTCACGTATTTAGATGTGGGAGAAGACAGATCTTTCAGGAAACAGTAATTGATGGGACGCTCCTGTCTCCTACTACTAAAATATAATAGAGGATGAAAGATTCAGACACACGTCTAACACCGTAGCTGAGAATATACAAAAAAAAAACACTGCCCCCTAGTGACCAAATAACATGAACTAGATATCTTGGTTTATATAGAGATACACTACCTTGCTGTCTCCTCCTGCACAAAACTAAAACGTGGAGAATTAGGCTCTGGAAAATATAACAAATATTATCATTTACTTTTATGTCATTCAGTTTTCCTAATGAAGAAAAGTCTAATTTGTTATTTTCCTGGAAGGTGTTTATGATGATTAGATACCTGAGTCTATGTATAATAGGTGGGGAACAGAGCCACCATCATCATCTTCAAGGCTCCTTGGAGTCCTTGGAATAAGTGGATGAGACTAGAATAAAGAAGAAACATAAAGACCAAAATACTAAGATAGAAGCAAAAGAAGCGATATAGTCTAAAGACACTATCCCACTGACCACCGCTAGAAACCAGCGCCACAGAGCACCCTGTAGAGAAGTCACCGCTTACCTGATGGAGATTCTCATCACTGCTGCTGTCCTCTGTATCGGACGCAATTCTGCGGCATTTTTTATTGACCAGTAACTATTAAAGGAAATGATGAATCACACATAAAAAGTTGACATAACTATCTTCTCATTATCTCTGGCAAATTCTAGAAAACAGACGGTATAAGGATACAAGTCCTGGGATACACCAGAAGATCCCGTCATTGGCCAATAGTATCAGTGGAAGTATCAAACGTTGCAGTATGTATTAAAAATGTTTTGGCACTATGGGCATTACTAGGGCTTAGCCTATGGTATGGGCAATGATATGTGGCTACTATAGGTGTGTGGGCATTATTGTATGGATACTACTATATGACTGATAGAATGTGCACTCACATATTTATGGCTAGCATATGTCTATAGACCATGCTAGGACTGGAATTACTCTTGGGTACTGATATATGGACATTGCTACTGAAAGCCTCCCAGTATGGGCACTGATATATGTGGGTGGTCACTTTGTAACATCTCAGTGGAAAACTTAAAACGTATTATTTTCATAGAGGTGCAGGCAGGGCTCTGGTCTGCCCAAGTTACCCCCAGTCTGATAATGGTGTAAGGAAAGGGCTCATAGAAGTATATAAGGTTTATGTCCAGGTTCCTAGATATAAACTAGAATATTGTTCTGATTGTGAGGATGTAGTTAGGCTTTAGATTAAAGTGTGATATGAAGACAACTTCTTCCAAAGGCAGCTACTTACCTGGTGATCATTGCCGCTGTCATCGGTATCAGATTCGATTATGAAGCGACATTTGCGCTTATGTTTAGACATTTTGCTCAATGAAATAGCAAAATCCACACTCCACAAATTCTATCACTCTCAGTGTGTGTGGCCAGAACCGGAACTTTTACCTGCTATCCATTTTGTGACATCATCATCATTCTATTTAGTTTGTTACAGTACACTGGTATTGTGACATCACTATCAGAGAGGGTACTGATATTCATAGATACTGTGTATATGCATAAGGTGTATATATATATATATATATATATATATATATATATACTGTATATGTACTGTTCATAGAAACATGAAATAAATGAGTAAATGTAAAAGATCTAGACTAGATACATTAAGTGTCTCTTAGTAGCTTAATATTAGTGTATTTACTGTGAGTATTGGTCAGTACTAGGCCCGGTGATATAGTTTGGGATGTGCTGGTCAGTGCATATATCCTCCCAGATGCAACTGAAGAATGAATGGTCCCACCACCAACAAGTGCAATCCACTTTAAGTTAAAAAAAAAAAACACTCAAAAAAGTAAAAAGAATAGAGAAGGCTTCACATTACTTCTCATGCATTTATATGTTATGGGCCACAAAAACTACAGGGTATCTGCAATGTTCCTGCCATTCTAGTCTCCTGATAAAAAATAGAATCTGACATCAGGAATTACAGTTACAATACAATACTGTATATTTCAGCCTGTATTGTATATTTATTGTATATTGAGGTCTGGTTTAGAAAAATTTTTCGCTACATGGCGACATTTGTTACGCAATATTTTATATAATGTATTTCAAAGGTATCGCAATGCGACATGGAATATATTGTGACTGTGACATGACAGTCGCAAAAAAATTCAGACTTGGATTTAGATGTTGAAGTTGCAGCACACCATTGAAGTACATTACAGCCGTGTAGCAGTACCCTAATTGTCACTAACTTCTAACAGTAGATATATCCAGTGGAAGTTGAAGGATGCAACCGAGCATGTGCGACCACCTCAGCAAGGTGGGCAGAGAGATAAGGAGAATTATGGAAAACAACAAACAGCAGGTGGCACTATACACATACATTTTAATGAATAACAATAGTCAAGTTTTAATTATATGCAATTAAAAAGTATTTAGGTCCAGGTGCTGGTTTGAGAAATGTTGAATATTATTTTCGGGACAGCCTCTTTAAACCCATTTGCTCCAATATGGATGACTGACTGACTTCCCGGTTACACCCGACACCTCCTAGAACAGACTGCGCAAGTTGACCCACTTTAACCAAAAGTAGCCAAAAGTAACCAAAGCCTTATGTCCTTGTAGTCCACTATCGTACTTTGTTCAGGGACAAACGTGTATGCAGGCGCTAGGGAGAGTGAAAGAAAAACGAATAAAAAAAAAAAAAAGGAAAGAAGCGATATACTAGTGCAGGGAAAGGATAGTGAGAAGAATCATTTCACAGGCAGGGAGAGACGTGTGCAGATGCTAGGAAAGTCATAGGAAAATCCTCATTGTAAAAAAAGCGATTTACAAGTGCAGGGAAACATGACGCTGGTATGGGCTATCATGCTCACTGATGACCCAACCCCCACCCCTCACCATAACCCAGAATAACGACACACACACACCAGGTTGGAATGAATTGGCCACAGCAGCCGTTTATTAATACATATATTAAAACTTTCTTTGAAAAATATATAATAACTAGAGTTGAGCGGACACCTGGATGTTCGGGTTCAACGGGTTCGGCCGAACTTCACAAAAAAGTTTGAGTTCGAGACCTGAACTTGACCCTAACTTGACCCCGAACCCGAACCCGAACCCCATTGAAGTCAGTGGGGACCCGAACTTTGGAGCACTAAAATGGCTCTAAAAAAGTCATGGAAAGGGCTAGAGGGCTGCAAATGGCAGCAAAATGTGGTTAATAGCATGGCAAGTGCTCTGCAAACAAATGTGGATAGGGAAATGACTTCAAATAACATAAAATACGTAAAAATAAAAAATTATAATCTTGATCCTAGGAGGAGGAGGTCCATATGGAGCAGGAGGTTGAGGAGCGGTGGATTTGGCGGTGTAGGTGGAAGCGGCGGTGGAGAAAGAGGAGGTAGCCAACACAGGTTTTTGTTTTTTATTTTATTTTATTTGTTTACATTTTTGTAGACCCCAAAACATTGGGAAATATAAAAAATAAAACAAAGAGAAAGTGCGCTAGAGTACAACAATGGCTGGGTGAGGCCGGTATACATGTCTATTCTGCACAAGGTACAGACAAGTCCTGTGGGATCCTTGCCTGGTTCATTTTAATGAACGTGAGCTTGTCCACATGGGCTGTGGACAGGCGGCTGCGCTTGTCTGTGATAACCCCCTCCTGCCGTGCTAAACAAACATTCAGACAATACACCGGCTGCAGGGCAGGCCAGCCCCTCCAAGGCATAAAGGGCAAGCTCAGGCCATGTGCCCAATTTGGAGACCCAGAAGTTGAAGGGGGCAGACCCATCAGTCAGTACGTGTAGGCGTGTGCACACATACTGCTCTACCATGTCGCACGTCCCCCATCCAATTGGATATTTTCTCTATCAACTTTCGATGTTCTTTTATGTGCCTACCATGGTGATCACGGGTACAGGACTCTTAAGTGCTCTGTTATTGGAATGAGTAATAAAAAATTACAGGGAATGTCACGGCGGTATTTTGGATGTGGAAACGTTATACAGGAGAGGCCCTGCTGCCGCTTTGTTGACTCTGCCTGATCGCACATCCCCGTGACGTCCACGATCCAATTGGATATCTTCCCTATCAACTTTCGATGTTCTTTTATGCGCCTACCATGGTGATCACGGGTAACGGGTAGTGTTGAGCGGGAGGTGCCATATTCGATTTCGCAATATTTCGCGAATATTCGCCGAAATCGAATATTCATCATTAGTGGAAGGCTGAAAAGTCAGCCTGAATTTGTGGGAGGGGCGTCATACCTTCTTAAGCTCCAGCCCCCAGCTCCTCAGGGCGCTTATGTTCATACGCTGGATAAGGAGTCGCTTGCTCTAGTACTGCATCCATGCACATCGTGAGTTGCTTTCATCTGCTTCGTTTCATTTCATACACTGCCGTTCACGTCTTCTGGAGAGGTAAATTCTGTGCCGTACTTCGTGTCACAGTCGTTACCTTTGGCTGTGACCTTCTGTCTATGCTCTCGCTGCAGCTTTGTTTCTGTGTGTCATTTGTGGTTCTTTATGGGTTAACTCCCCTGTGTGCCTATTTGGAGTTAATCCTCTGTCTGCTCCATGGGTGTGGCTTCTCTGCTGCACCCATGGAACCTGTATATAAGGCTGAGGTTTCCTCAGTTCTGGTCAGCTCTCTTATGTGTCTGTACCTGATTTCCGTTTGTTATTGCTTGACAACGCGGTGGTCTCTCCTGGGACCTCCAACTCGTAACACTTCGGCTCCCTGAGTCGGCATGCGTTCTAGCATGGAACACATGCCTATACACATTCCTGCCCCAAGTTTTTTTATTTGTTTTTATTTTCTTGTCTCCTTTTCCCCATCCAACTCCCTCCCGAGGCAGCAGGGGGGGCAAGGTCCGGCCCGCGGGTCCCCCCCTCCACACGGCCTCCCCCATCCCGTCCTTACTTAGGGCTCCGCTGCAGCCCGGTGTGCGTTCCAGCGTGGAGCGCATGCCGGAAATCCGCCACCAGACATGAGCTCCGGGTCACGTGCTCGGCGTGCGTTCCAGCTTGGAGCGCACGCCGGAGTCCCTCCGCCGGGCCTGGGCCTGGTCACATGTTCGGCGTGCGTTCCAAAGTGGAACGCACGCCGGAATCTTCATTCAGGCCCGGCAGATTCATGCGACGTGGTGGCCCCAGTGCGGTGGCTCCAGCCTGTCCCCACTGGGTCCCTCCCCCTCTCGATACACACCCTGATTCTGGCCCCACAACCAGGACTCCCGCCCTATGTACTACTTAGGACGGGTGGTCCCCGTCCCCAGTCTGCTGGTCCGCATGGTCACCCCCCCTGCACATTTTCCCAGGCAAGCCTGGCACCCCTGTCAAAACAGGCCATACGTAGTAGGGGTATTTAGCCCCTGGGCAAAAAAATAAATAATAAAAAATAATAATAATAATAAGAAGAAAAATCCCTCAGTAGGGCCCAACCACAAGCTCACAAGGTCTTCCCCGATTCCTCATTTAGGGAGGGGCCCCGGGGTCCCCGCTGGGCTGAAAGGGCGCTAGTTCCAGTTCGGTGTTCCAAGAAACTGGGGGGTGCCACTACGAGTGGGCCAGGTCATCATCACACACCATACTCATTCAGCGGTCACAATGCTCACTACAGTCATCTATTTCATGGGGCGTTAGTGCCATGTGTTATATGTATGTACTTTCACGTTATATGCTGTTGTCTCTTCTACTGGTTCGCCAGGCTCACACCTACTTCTGCCTCCTGGATCGCCCAGGCACGCACCTATGTCTGTCTCTTGGTTCGCCAGGCTCATACCTACCTCTACCTCTGCCTCCTGGATCGCCCAGGCACGCACCTACCTCTGTCTCCTGGCCTCACCCAGGCTCATACCTACCTCTGCCTCCTGGATCGCCCAGGCACGCACCTACCTCTGTCTCCTGGCTCGTCCAGGCTCATACCTACCTCTGCCTCCTGGATCGCCCAGGCACGCACCTATGTCTGTCTCCTGGTTCGCCAGGCTCATACCTACCTCTACCTCTGCCTCCTGGATCGCCCAGGCACGCAACTACCTCTGTCTCCTGGTTCGCCCAGGCTCATACCTTCCTCTGTCTCCTGGTTCGCCCAGGCTCATACCTACCTCTGTCTCCTGGTTCGCCCAGGCTCATACCTACCTCTGTATCCTCGTTCCCCCAGGCTCATACCTACCTCTGTCTCCTGGTTCGCCCAGGCTCATACCTACCTCTGTCTCCTGGTTCACCCAGGCCTGTCATCCTCCCCAGTTATGTTCTCTTTTCTTTCCGAACGTTATGGATTTGCCCTCTCAGGAACGTGTCCTGACAGTTCACTGGTACGACATTTTGGACCAAGGTCAGGTGACCCAAGACATCGGTACAGGTAATAGCCTCTAAGCCCAGGTACGTACCCAGACCGGCACAAGCCTTCTCGTAGGCACCGGTCGTACTACGTTCTGGTCACATATAGTTATTGCATATTTTTCCTGGAACAGTCTGGTTATGTATTCTCCTGAATCACTCAGGTCTAAGTATTGGCCTGAATCGCTCAGGCTTCTGTATTTTTCCCTGGTCTCTCAGTGGGTAGGTAGTGGCCAGGTCCACCCAGGTCCAAGGTAATGCCCGACGCACCTAGGGTCTGTCATCTTCACGAAAGGCGTATGTAATCGCCTGATTCGCTCAGGACTCCATGTTGCCTGAACCGCTCAGGATCCAATGTATTTGCCTGAATCGCTCAGGTTCCATGCATCTGCCTGGAACGCTCAGGGGTTTTCAGCAGGGTCCGGCTGGTTCCCGGTTACTCGGTTCGTGTCCTGCATGTCTGGATTCCTGTTTCCCGCAGGTCTCGTTGCATGCCGCGCGACTTCGGGCCCTGATTCTGGCAGTTCAGGGTCACCCAGCAGTTGGCCATGGCGCCCAGGCTGCATCCTGGTTCTCCGTCGCTTCATCCCAGTGCCACCAGATCGCACCTCTCTCCGGGTCTTGTACCAACGCAAGCTTATTGTCATGTAAGCAGGGCCTCAGGCCACCGGAATTTCGATCCATCCTCAATTGTGTCGCAGGGCTCCTCCGTGTCCAGTCACTCCACGGTTCAGGTAAGGTCCAACCGAGTGGCGGCTTTACGCTCCTCCGCAGCTCGGAGCCTTCCTTTATTCGTCACGAGCCTCCATCCCTAGGTCTTCAGTATCGCCGGAGAGTTGGCAGCGCTGTCCGTCGATTCGGGTAGGTTGCGATCCTTTCTATACCATGGTCATTCCTGTTTCCTTTCCACTTTCGCCGGTCACTCGACCACTGCTCAAAAGGAAAGGAAAAAAAAAAAAGAGAGAGGGAAATATATGTATGTGTACTCTATTTTCCTGAATCAGGTTTCATATATTTCCCTGATTAGCTCAAATTTTCACGTATTTCCACGATTCACCCAGGTCTCAGTTCCCTGAGTCGCTCGGGTTTATGTATTTCCCTGAATCTCTCGGGCCATGTGTTTTCCTGGATCGCTCAGGTTTATGTATTTCCCCGAATCGCGCAGGTTTGTATTTTTCTGTCTCTTCAGGTTGACTGTATTTCCAGGTTGTATGTATTTTCCTGATTCTCTCAGGTCACGTATTTCCCTGAATCGCTCAGGTCTTATTTCCCACAGGTTGTACGTATTTGCCTGAATCGCTCAGGTCTTATTTCCCACAGGGTGTACGCAGTTGCTGGAATCGCTCAGGATCCAATATATTTGCCTGAAAACGCTCAGGGGTTTTCCCATACCATCAGGAAACTACCAAGCCGGTGTCAAGGTTTACGAAGTTTTTTCCAGGTCCCACTTGCAAGGTGGCTTGGACGATATCTCCTACACCCTGGAGTTCATAGCCCACTGTCACCGCAATCTCAGGCTGTCATTTAACACCATCGGGCTGTACCTAGCGGGGATACAGCACTGCGCCATGCTTCATAATCCAAATAGAGGTTCCTTTTCTTCAGTGCAGACAGTCAAGGCGGCCCTTGGGGGGATCCAGAAGTGCGGGGATGCCCCTACCGGCCGTAGACAGCCTGTCTCTGGCGAGATGTTTAGGAGACTGTCGTCCGCGCTGGATGGACATTCTTTTGGGCACTCCCCTAATTTGGTTATTAAGGCAGCCTGGTACCTCGGGTTTATGGGTTCCTTAGGCCAGGTGAGTTCACCAGCACCTCCCCTAAAGGTCAGGGATTGCAGGTGCGGCAATTGTCCTGGGTCCACGACCCCTTTGTCCTCTGGCTCCCTTCCACGAAATCCAATCGACTTGGGCCTCCCTCGGAGGTCAGGTTCTCCAAAACTTCAACGATTGGTGCCCGGTCATGGTCCTCCGGCGATTGGTAGCCATGCTGCCAGATGCCCCCCTAGATGGCCCGCTGCTTCCTTGGCGTGGGAGTTTCAGGACTTCGATCTAGTTCGTGTCCCACATCAGAACGCTGGTTTCAGGTCTCGGTCACAACCCGCTGGCCATCACAGGACACTCGCTCCGGGGCCGCGTCCTCAGCATGAAAAAGGGGGTCCCGGCGCACGTGATCAAATGCATGGGTTGCTGGTGTTCTTCTTGCTTCACGAGGTACATCCCGAACCCAAACGTAGAGATTTCCCAGGCTTTCTGTAACCTTGCTCTCTGAGAGGAATTAAATGTTTTGGACACTACTCTGCTCTCCTCATCTATTTTTGCCCACTGCTAGGCTTACCCTCGCCCCTGGCTCCCGGCACAACACAGCCAGTTTAGGTCAGGGGAAGCGATTCCCCCTCATCATAGCCTAAGCCTCTCCCATAAGTGGAAGGCTGAAAAGTCAGCCTGAATTTGTGGGAGGGGCGTCTTACCTTCTTAAGCTCCAGCCCCCAGCTCATACCCACCCACCCCCCCTGTTCTCAAACACTCCCTTTAGGGTACGCCCACTACTAGGCTTACCCTCGCCCCTGGCTCCCGGCACAACACAGCCAGTTTAGCTCAGGGGAAGCGCTTCCCCCTCATCATAGCCTAAGCCTCTCCCATAATTGTATTTATCGCATATTGCGATTTTTAAGCTTAGAATTAGAAGTTATAATTATATCTTCTAATTGCCTTATAACTTAATAATAAGGCAACTTTCCTATTCTTTAATCTTGGAGATCTAGATTTAACACGAATATAGCGCTATATTCTATGTCTTTGTTAATAAAAGAATGAAGATAGCGAAGTATTCTTTATTCTACATCAATGAGGATAGCGAAGTATTCTACATCAACGAAGATAGCGAAGTATTCTACATCAATGAAGATTAGAGATGTCCCGAACTATTCGCCGGCGAATAGTTCCCGGCGAACATAGCTTGTTCGCGTTCGCCGCGGCGGGCGAACATATGAGATGTTCGGTCCGCCCCCTATTCGTCATCATTGTGTAAACTTTGACCCTGTACCTCACAGTCAGCAGACACATTCCAGCCAATCAGCAGCAGACCCTCCCTCCCAGACCCTCCCACCTCCTGGACAGCATCAATTTTAGATTCATTCGGAAGCTGCATTCTTAGTGAGAGGAGGGACAGTGTAGCTGCTACTGATTTAATAGGGAAATCGATAGCTAGGCTAGTGTATTCAGTGTCCACTACAGTCCTGAAAGACTCATCTGATCTCTGCTGTAAGGACAGCACTCCAAAAAGCCCTTTTTAGGGCTAGAACATCATTCTGCTTTTTTTTCCCTGTGTAATCTAATTGCAGTTGCCTGCCTGCCAGCGTGTGTGTCAGGCTCACAGCGTATACTGTGCCCATTTGCCCAGTGCCACCACTCATATCTGGTGTCACAGTAGCTTGTATTTTTTTTAAAAATAAACGTTTTTGACTGTAATATAATAGCAGTCAGTTGCCGACACGCGCGTGTGTTTCATGCCCTGCAAGTGCATAGTGTCACCAGCGCAACTCATATCTGGTGTCACATTCGATTACATTTAAAGAAAAACAACAATTTTGACTGTGAATAAATAGCAGTCAGTTGCACACACGTGTTTGTGTGTTTAAGGCCCAGCTGCCAGTGCATAGTGTCACTTCAGCGCCATTCATTTCTGGTGTCACATCGATTACATTTAAAGAAAAACAACAATTTTGACTGTGAATAAATAGCAGTCAGTTGCACACACGTGTTTGTGTGTTTAAGGCCAGGCTGCCAGTGCATAGTGTCACTTCAGCGCCATTCATTTCTGGTGTCACATTCGATTACATTTAAAGAAAAACAACAATTTTGACTGTGAATAAATAGCAGTCAGTTGCACACACGTGTTTGTGTGTTTAAGGCCCAGCTGCCATAGTCCATAGTTTAAGGCCCAGCTGCCATAGTCCATAGTATCACTTCAGCGCAACTCATATCTGGTGTCACAGTAGCTTGCACGCATAGTACAACTTAACTAATCTAAAAAAAATGATAGGCAGAGGCAGGCCACCCCGCAGGGGCCGTCGTGGTCGTGGTGCTGTGATTCCCTTTGGCCCTAGAATAATGCCCAGTGTTCAGAGGACATAGTTGACTGGCTAACACAGGACACCCAATCTTCTACAGCTTCCGCTCGGAACCTTGACGCACCATCCTCCTCCAGCTCAGCTTCGGGCACCTCTCAAGTTACCACTCGCCCGCCTGCCGCCACCACCAACACTAGCACCATAGCCGCTTCACTTGATCTGTCATAGGAGTTTTTTACACATCAGTTGGAAGAAATGAGTGATGCGCAACCATTATTGCCAGAGGATGTAGATAACAGGGATATGTCTCAGTCAGGCAGCATTACACACATGGACGTACGGTGTGATGATGATGTTGTACCCGCTGCTGCCTCCTTTGCTGAGTTGTCAGATACAAGTGAAGCGGTTGATGAAGACGATGTGTCCGTGGATGTCACGTGGGTGCCCGCTCGAAGAGAAGAAGAACATGGGGAAAGTTCAGTTGGGGTGACAGAGAGGAGGAGGAGACGAGTTGGAAGCAGGGGGAGGTCTTCGCAAGGAGCTAGTGGCAAAGTCAGACAGCATGCATCGGCACCCGGGGTCAGCCAGACAGCACGCCAATCAACGCATGCTATTGCCACCACCAGAAAGCCGTCATTGCAGAGCTCAGCAGTGTGGCATTTTTTGTGTGTGTCTGCCCCTGACAACAGCGATGCCATTTGCAACCTGTGCCAAAAGAAACTGAGTCATGGGAAGTTCAACACCCACCTAGGTACAACTGCTTTGCGAAGGCACATGATCGCACATCACAAACGCCTATGGGATCAACACATAAGTACAAGCAGCACACAAACTCAAAGCCGCCATCCTCCTCCTGGTCCAGCATCTTCAGCCAAGTCAACCACTGCTGTGCTCCTTGCCCCCTCTCAACCATCCGCCACTCCGTCTCTCGCCTTGAGCAGTTCCTGCTCATCTGCCCACAGTCAGGTGTCTGTCAAGGACATGTTTGAGCGTAAGAAGCCAATGTCACAAAGTCAACCCCTTGCCCGGCGTCTGACAGCTGGCTTGTCGGAACTCTTAGCCCGCCAGCTTTTACCCTACAAGCTGGTGGAGTCTGAGGCCTTCCAAAAATTTGTAGCTATTGGGACACCGCAGTGGAAGGTACCCGGACGAAATTTCTTTGCACAAAAGGCAATCCCCAACCTGTACTCGATTGTGCAAAAGGAAGTAATGGCATGTCTGGCACACAGTGTTGGGGCAAGGGTCCATCTGACCACTGATACCTGGTCTGCAAAGCACGGTCAGGGCAGGTATATCACTTACACTGCGCATTGGGTAAACCTGCTGACGGCTGCCAAGCATGGAATGCGTGGCTCTGCAAAGGAGTTGGTGACACCGCCACGACTTGCAGGCAGGCCTGCTGCCACCTTCTCTACTCCTCCTACTCCATCCTCTTCCATAACCTCCTCGGCTGAGTCCTCTTCTGCTGCTTCGTCTTGCTCCACATCAACGGCACCCCCCAAGCTCCCCAGGGGCTATTCCACATCCCGGATACGACAGTGTCACGCCGTCTTGGGGTTGACTTGCCTGAAATCAGAGAGTCACTGTGGACCAGCACTCCTGTCCGCCCTGAACGCACAGGTGGATCAGTGGCTGACTCCGCACCAACTGGAGATCGGCAAAGTGGTGTGTGACAACGGAAGCAATTTGTTGGCGGCATTGAATTTGGGCAAGTTGACACATGTGCCGTGCATGGCATATGTGTGTAATCTGATCGTACAACGCTTTGTGCATAAGTACCCAGGCTTACAGGACGTCCTCATGCAGGCCAGGAAGGTGTTCCTACATGGCCATGGCGCACTTTTCAGATATCCAGTGGCGAAATAACATGCCAGTGAGGCGCTTGATTTGCGACAGCCCGACACGTTGGAATTCAACACTCCTAATGTTCGACCGCATGCTCCAACAAGAAAAAGCCGTCAACGAGTATTTGTATGACCGGGGTGCTAGGACAGCCTCTGCGGAGCTGGGAATTTTTTTGCCACGTTACTAGACGCTCATGCGCAATGCCTGTAGGCTCATGCGTCCTTTTGAGGAGGTGACAAACCTAGTCAGTCGCACCGAAGGCACCATCAGCGACATCATCCCATTTGTTTTCTTCCTGGAGCGTGCCCTGCGAAGAGTGCTGGATCAGGCCGTAGATGAGCGTGAAGAGGAAGAGGAAGAGTTGTGGTCACCATCACCACCAGAAACAGCCTTATCAGCATTGCTTGCTGGACCTGCGGCAACGCTGGAAGAGGAGTGTGAGGAAGAGGAGTCAGAGGAGGAATGTGGCTTTGAGGAGGAGGAGGAAGACCAACCACAGCAGGCATCCCAGGGTGCTCGTTGTCACCTATCTGGTACCCGTGGTGTTGTACTTGGCTGGGGGGAAGAACAGACCTTCAGTGAGATCACTGAGGATGAGGAATGGGACATGAGTAGCTCGGCATCCAACCTTGTGCAAATGGGGTCTTTCATGCTGTCGTGCCTGTTGAGGGACCCTCGTATAAAAAGGCTGAAGGAGAACGACCTGTACTGGGTGGCCACGCTACTAGACCCCCGGTATAAGCAGAAAGTGCCTGAAATGTTACCGAATTACCGGAAGTCGGAAAGGATGCAGCAGTTCCAAAATAAATTAAAAAGTATGCTTTACACAGCATATAACGGTGATGTCACAACACAACGGGAATCTAACAGGGGAAGAGGTGAAAGTAATCCTCCTCCTACCACGACCACGCCGGCAAGTACAGGAAGCTTTACAGACGTGTTGTTGATGGAGGACATGCGGACCTTTTTAAGTCCTACGCATCGCCACAGCCCTTCGGGGTCCACCCTCAGAGAACGACTCGACCGACAGGTAGCAGACTACCTCGCCTTAACTGCAGATATCGACACTCTGAGGAGCGATGAACCCCTTGACTACTGGGTGTGCAGGCTTGACCTGTGGCCTGAGCTATCCCAATTTCCGATAGAACTTATGGCCTGCCCCGCTTCAAGTGTCCTGTCAGAAAGGACCTTCAGTGCAGCAGGAGGTATTGTCACTGAGAAGAGAAGTCACCTAGGTCAAAAAAGTATAGATTACCTCACCTTTATTAAGATGAATGAGGGATGGATCCCGAAGGGACTGACAGTAGGTGACACATTCGACTAAAAAAGGCCTGATGAGATGAGCTGCCTTGGGCTAAAAATGGTCCACACGCTGCTGAATTTTATCTCTGAATGCTGGAAGACTTGTGTGACTTATCCGCCACCAACTAGGGTTCAAGCCGCAATGTTTTAGGGCACTTTCTGCCTGGGAAACATAAATACCTAATTTTTCAGGCATGTGTACATGCCTAATTTTTCTGGCCTCTGGTGCTGCACTGTGGCTTCAAAAACCAAAAAAAAAAAGGCACATACACGTGTTAATTCCCCTTCGTGATCGTTACCTTGTTGTAGTGAAGGGGCTTGCGTATCACAATGAAGCGACCACCTCTATGAGTGTGTTGGCAATTGCAATGTTGGCACACCCCAGATGATAAGGTCGTTGCTTCATTGTGAACAGACCAAAAGCGATCGGCTGGATAATTTTGCATGGAAAAAACATAAATTTTCTTTGTGATCATCTAAGGTGATCATTAAAGCCTACTAGGCCAACAATGGGCCTACACTGCAGAATCATTGTTTTCTGTGTCACTTAACTGTCACTGAACTACCTCAGCACGACCATAGGCTTTGAAAAACCCCCATCGCCTGCAATCTCCCAAACGTGTGCACGAGCACAGTCATCATTACACCAAGATTGACGCATAGAGGTATAAAATAAAATCGATTCCATATACATGTCCCCTGAGAGGGGACGTAACAGGGATTAAGCTGTTAGGAATAGTACTACTTAACACACCTTATAATAACGCAGAGAGAGGCAACGCAGAGAGAGGAGTCAGAATAAGAGGAGTCAGAGGAGGAAGGTGGCTTTGAGGAGGTGGAAGACCAACCACAGCAGGCGTCCCAGGGGGCTTGTTGTCACCTTTCGGGGACCCTTGGTGTTGTACGTGGCTGGGTGGAGAAAGAGACCTTCAATGACATCAGTGAGGACAAGAAACGGGACATGGCTAGCTTGGTATCCCACCTTGTGCAAATGGGGAGTTTGTGGTTGTGCAAATGGACTGTTTGCGGTTGTTTGCGGTGCGTTAAACAGGGAGTTTGGTCTGTCACTGTGAAGCGGGCGTAAACCTTACACTACCTGATCGATACAACATCATACCTGATGTTTTAAAGCACGTTATTCCAAACAATTTAGGAATGTTAGGTTATTTATGCCCTTTATGGATTAAAACCTGGTACACACTGGATCTAACTGGTTTCTTCCCTCCCTTGCTGCAGGGCGTGGGACCAGCCCACTTCTGCTCCTAAAAGAGGGGAGCTAAACACTGGAATGAACTATTCCAGTCTAGCTATACTAAACTGAATGAAACAAATTGCTGCCACCTGCTGGTGTACATGGAAAATTACAGCATAAATATGAAACAGGCATAGAAAATACATATAATGGAAAATGCAATGTTAGATTACACCAGATGGAAATACATACACACCTAACATAATGCAGCGGGGAAACAGAAGTTTAGTGACATACTTCAGGATGTTACATACCCGCTTACTTTAAGTGAAGCCGTCCTCGGTGCATGGTAGACGGTTGAGGAATAAGCTCTGGGTACCCAATAAATACAAAGTGCTGCATGAATATACATATAAGGACATAACATAGACAAAACATATAACGGTTTCCTCGAGGTTCCTGCCCGCTAGAGTAAGGTGTCCAACACACAGTTTCCTTCTCTTGGTATAACCAGGTAACCTAAATACTGCACAAAGCAAAACCTTTACTGACTGACTTTGTATGTTATTATGGCCATCAAACATCAAAGAAAGCATGGGGGTGTCTTTACTCCGTAATCCCATCAATATGTAATGGAATGCCCGCAAATGAAAGGGTGGCTTTATCCTGTATTCCCTTCCCTGCACCATAGCCTGAAGAAATTTGGCTTGTAGCACGATCACTATGATGTCTATGAGGAAGCTAAGTTATGGCTCTAAGGCTTGAGGCGCCTTACCTTAGGCAAAAGGCTCAGAAGGGGAGGTATTTATCATTTCCGTATCTTCTGGCAAGGTCACAGGAGGAGGGCAGTACGTTCCCATGGATCTCCTGGAAATGAGACACCTCCGGATGGGAACAATCCTCAACATAAAACAAGTGGGAAGGAGCATCCTAGGGCTTCTAACGATTCCCAAAGCAGCATGGGTACCTGTGAAATAAGTGGATCTGCCTGGACTTACCACTTGGTCCTACCCTGGGTACCTATGGGTATATATCACCGGGTGTAGGCATTAGTATTCAATGTCCCTCTGATGACAGTCCGTATGAAGGGGGAAGAGAACAAGGTACACTTTAAGTAAGTTGCTACATTTTTGTTAAGTGCAATGGTTAAGTGCAATCATCATAAACAGTGCATAAATTCGCATTGTGGCACCTAGAAGGAGAATTCACACAATGGGCATGTTATCTTAAACGTTGCTCAACCTATAAACTGGAAAAATTAGTGCAGAAACATTATGCAACTATCAGTGCAATCAATATTATCATTATACGCTCAAACATGACTTGAGTCCTTTTTCTTGAAGTGCTTGACTGTGGACAGGAACAATAAGAGTTAATTGTAATCAAATGGAACAATAAAGTTAATTATAATTCACACAAGGTAGTGGGTAATTTGCTACAGTGGGTAGTTTTTCTTACAGGAAAGTCTGGAAAACATCCTCCTGGATCCCATATTTGAGGATGCAAAAGTTCTTTCTTAACCTGGGTGCTCTCAGCAGCTGTAACTCCAGCAGAAACTTCATCTGCAATCTCCTGGTGGCTTTTTGTGGCAGAACTTGGAACTGCAGGATCACCTTTCTCTGGAAAATCCTCTGTAAGCCTTGGCTTTTTCCTTGTAGGTGACAGGTTTTCTGGACAGCAATAAAGAACGAACCCTTGGTCTTTCATAGCAAAGATCTCTGGATTCGGTGCTGGTTCTGATAGAGTCATATCAGGTGTGCTGTCTTCAGCAGGCGGCTGAGAAGAAGACTTGGAAGCTTCATAACTAACCATCCTCTGCATCTTTTTCTGTTCTTCCGCTCTTTTTAGAAAGTCCTGTTATTTACTCCACCTGTAAGTTTTCCATTGGGCAAGGTTATCCTGCCAGGTGACTTCTTCATCACTGCAGGAACTGTTGAGGAACACAAGAGGGCGCTCCTGCATCTTATAGCTCAGGCTGGCTGCTGTGATGGAGCTACACTGACCTCTTGTGGCAATTTCTGGTATTGTCTGGGTAGTGAGGCTGGTCAAAGCTGCGATCAGCTGCTGTACATTGGGAACTCCTGCCGGGGCAGAAGGGCTCAGAACTCCTGGCTGTAGTGGCTCTGGCAACGGTATCGCCAGTGGTGGTGATGGCAGGGAGGAAGCGCTCTCTCCGGGCAGCGGAGTGGCAACCGGCGTGATGAGGGACATCTTACGGACCTCTCTGGGTAAGACGTGCCCCTGTACTCTGGGACTGAAAGTCAGTACTAGGTTATTTATTTGCGCCACTTGTAGAGTTGAGGCAGCAGGGAGTTCAGGGATCACTATGGGGACCTCTAAGTTTAAACGTCCCGCTCTGGCGGTATTGGTTCTGGGCAAAACAGGCCTAGGCCTGTTTGGGGTATTGGGACCCTCAGGGAGTGGTGCAGGGGCAGGTACGGCCCTGGCCTGGGCCTCAGGGAGCGCGTCTGCTCCTACCTGATGTCGCGGCCGGGCGGCCGGTTCCGGTGCCTCCTGGTAGTCATTGCAGGGATTCAGGTGCCGTCCGTGGTGCAGGCTGGTCCAAAGCCTGGGCGACTGTATCAGCGGCATCCTGGGCGACTGTATCAGCGGGAGC
The DNA here is from genome assembly GCF_905171765.1 of Bufo bufo. Taxonomy (NCBI): domain Eukaryota; kingdom Metazoa; phylum Chordata; class Amphibia; order Anura; family Bufonidae; genus Bufo; species Bufo bufo. The sequence goes on along the minus strand of NC_053394.1, from coordinate 333,300,673 downwards.
AGGCTCAGCATCGGCGGCGATCTTGGTTTCCGGGTTGGCGGCCATCTTCTTTTCTGTCATGGTGCATGCAGGAGGTGAGGGTGGAGCCCAGAGGGAGGAGTCTGCACTCTCTTGGTTCACAATACAAAGTTCATGGTGGGCAGTCTTTAGTTTTCCCGCTTCTAGGGGGGCGTATTCGTCATCTTCGCGCTTTTGAGAGGGCGTTACTGAATTTTCCAGCCTCTGGGTATGAAGAAGAAGCGCCATTTTACGAATATGGTGAATTAACTCTTAGACTGCTGGAGCGCACGTTTAGCGCTTTCTGGCATAGCAATACAGCAATAAAGTCACTTTTCAGGGTCTTTGCACAAGCGGCAGCGCTTGCAGTACTGTGAAACATGTGATGGGATCCGTTTTAACACAGAATTGGATCCGGTTCTGTTGGACAGGGATGGCACACAATTCAATCCGATCCTGTTCACAGTGACGCCAAAATATGCAGTAAGCCGGATTGGGGCAGATGCACACTGGCGCAATATTAATAGTTTTTAGTTCGTGACGCCAATTGCAGCTTGCGCAGGTACTGTAGCAGGGCCCTTTAAGATGTTGCAACTCACGTACCAGGTGAGGAATGCCAGAGGGGGATAATGTCTCTGTGTAATGTCAACGGTGTCTCCTACCTTGGTATGGCTGGACTCCTGGATCCTGGCTCACTTGCAATAAAATGAGTGTGGTTAATAGGAGTAATTGAGGAATGAATGAGATCCAGACAGGAAATATGATCCAACTTGTCTTTACTGAAGGGGTGCAGCATAAATCCATATGAGTACAGCAATAGTCTTTAGGTCCCAGCAGGTATTGGCAATGTATGGCAGGGGTTAATGCCTCTTCTGCTCCTATACTATATGCCTAGTGAATCTGGCAGGTATTTATCTTCTGCTCTGTCTGTCTTCTGCTTAATATGGGCCTGACTAGCTGAGGATGAATTTGGCTTCTCCTGGTCTCTGGATATGTACTCACAGCTTGGCTCACAGGGGATGCTTCTTCCTGGAGGCTGGAGATGGCTGCTTTTCTTGTCAACCAGCTGAGGCTGATGGCTCAGGCTGGGAAGAGTGATCTTGGCCTCAACCGAGACTTGATCCTGTCTTGGGATCCCTGTTTCTGGGAGCTCCTACTAACACAGCCTTCCCCTAGCCGGGGTGGCTGGTGCACACTGGATCTAACTGGTTTCTTCCCTCCCTTGCTGCACTTCTGCTCCTAGAAGAGGGGGAGCTAAACACTGGAATGAACTATTCCAGTCTAGCTATGCTAAACTGAACTAAACACATTGCTGCCACCTGCTGGTGTACATGGAAATTACAGCAATAATATGAAACAGGCATAGAAAATACATATAATGGAAAATGCAATGTTAGATTACACCAGATGGAAATACATACACACCTAACATAATGCAGCGGGGAAACAGAAGTTTGGTGACATACTTCAGGATGTTACAATTGCACAGCGTGCAAACCACTCGTGTCTTGTCGTCAGCACATTGTCTGAAGAACTGCCACGCCAGGGAACTCCTTGGAGCTGGCTTTGGTGTGCTCGGTCCCTGGGTGCGGTGAGCAGTAGCAGGCGTACTGTCTATGGGACACTCCGCTTTTGCACCCTGTTCCCTCTTAGGTGCACCCTGTAGATATAATGACTAGAGTTGAGCGAACACCTGGATGTTCGGGTTCGAGAAGTTCGGCCGAACTTCCCGGAAATGTTTGGGTTCGGGATCCGAAACCGACCCGAACTTCGTCCCGAACCCCAATGAAGTCAATGGGGACCCGAACTTTTCGGCACTAAAAAGGCTGTAAAACAGCCCAGGAAAGGGCTAGAGGGCTGCAAGAGGCAGCAAAATATAGTCAAGTCCCCTGCAAACAAATGTGGATAGGGAAATGAATAAAAATAAAAATAAAATAAATAAAAATTAACCAATATCAATTGGAGCGAGGTCCCATAGCAGAGAATCTGGCTTCATGTCAGCAGAGAATCAGTCTTCATGTCATAGCAGAGAATCATGCTTCACGTCACCCACCACTGGAACAGTCCATCGTCAGATATCTAGGCCCAGGCACCCAGGCAGAGGAGAGAGGTCCCATAGCAGAGAATCTGGCTTCATGTCATAGCAGAGAATCAGGCTTCACGTCACCCACCACTGTAACAATCCATTGTCAGATATTTAGGCCCCGGCACCCAGGCAGAGGAGAGAGGTCCCATAACATAGAATCTGGCTTCATGTCAGCAGAGAATCAGTCTTCATGTCATAGCAGAGAATCAGGCTTCACGTTACCCAACACTGGAACAGTCCATTGTCAGATATTTAGGCCCCGGCACCCAGGCAGAGGAGAGAGGTCCCATAGCAGAGAATCAGGCATGGGCGTGTCTGTTTCCTGCAGCTGAGGTAGAAGGTGTGTGTGCAGCAGCTCCAGGAGACTTCCACCTCGTTAAGGCCCCAGGGAGATTTTTCATCACCTTAATCCCCTGGGAGGGACCAGGCTTGTGGGGACATTTTCCACCTTTCTCCCCAGCCCAGGCCCTGCCTCTCCCTAGGGATCTGGTAGGGACCTGGGCCATGCGCTCAGGCAAGGCCCAGGATCCTGCTTCCCGGAGTAGGCCGGCCGGGGGTAGGGGAGGTGAGTTACCGGCCTCTGCTACGTCTTCCGCCCCGGGGGTCAGAAGATCCAGCAGGGTTCATGTGGAAGTGTCCCCTGTGGCCCCCAGGGGTGAGGCTGTGAAGACCGCCAGCCAGTCCAGGAGGGTGGACAGTAACCCTCCAAGAAGCGAGTGGAGTTCTCCTGGAGGTGGGCTGGGAGTGGTGGAAGCTGACTGGGGCAACATGAGGCCTCAGGAGGCAGTCACCACATACAGCTCCCGTATTCCGGCCTACCTCCGGGAGTATGAAGAAACTGGAAAGCTACTAAAAAGACTCAGAAATGAGTTAAAGCTGGAAAGAGTCAAGGCAAACAAAGCCTCCAAGATTAAGAGGCCAGATATTTCAGCCAGGATTAAACTCCTAAAAGAAGATATACAATTACAAGAGGCAAGAAGGATGTTTATCCTGAAGGGGAGTGGCCCTTTTCAGGAGAAACTAAAGAATGAAGAAAAGTTCTCTGAGATGACCCAGGCAAGGCAGTCCTGGGAGGAAGAGCCAGAGGAAGACCTGGGGGAGCAGACTTTGGAAGCAAGCCTGCCAGCAGGGCAGAAATGCCAGCAAACGAATCTGCCCCCCGCGAGTACAGAGGAGGACCACAGTGGGAGCAACCCTGGCGGTCAGCTGATGGAAGAGATCCGTCACCTGGAATCCCCAAGAATCCGTGAAGAAGGGTTTGTTTTTGGCGACGATCTTTTGGAGGAGGATTCAATGTGCAGGAACCGTAAAAAGGCAAAGAAGACTCCAGTGGAGGTGAGATATGTATATGTGCCTCACCAGCTGTGTTCCGAGACGACTGCAGGGTCGTCTCGGGACGCAGCACCCACTAACCCCCCTAGCCCGGTCTCTGTAGTGGAACCGGAGCACGGAAGTGGGGAGAGGGAAAAAGCTAAGATGGCGTCGGACGCCGTCCCCGCTTGCGGTAGCGAGGGCGGCGAAGAGAGGGAAGAGCTAGACAGGAAGGTTTCGGCAGAGAATGAGGGGGGCGTGGCCGAGCGTCTGGTGTCCCCGCCTGCCGCTGCGTCCACGGTGGCGCTGGATGAGTGCGCAGTGGAAGTGCGGCGGTATGGGGGGATGCTATCGCCCCCCCCTGTTGCAGTTGATACCGGGTCCCCTAGCGGGATCCCGATGGCTGGAGTGTGTGTGGCTGGGAGCAGTGGTGCCACAAGTTGGCTGCAAGCGGCAGGAGGGGAAAGTCCTGCAGCAAGACATAACAGACAGGAAAATAAAGGAAAAGGGAAGGTAATGAAACCAGCCAAAAAGGCTGAAGAAAAACTGGCCAAGGTATATAAAGTTTTTAGGGCGGTGGACTCTGCCGCATCCCCTCTATCCTCCCCTGATACAGGGGGTGTGAGGAGGTTTGTAACAGAGGCACAAATAGACCTGCCAGCCAATGAGGCCGAGGATACAGCCGCAAAAGCTGTGGAGGCTGAGGCTGTGTTGCAAATCACACCTGCGGTTCCTACTGTCCCCATTGTCCCCACTGGTCCAGCTGTATGTGTGGGGGGGGATAATGAAATAGTGATGACCGCCGCAGAGGTGGGTCCCCTGGGTGAAAGTGATAAAAGTATTGAGATGATTAGTGTTGGGGCTGCTGTCCCGGACCCTGTGGGGGGGGAGGGGGGTCGGTCGTCCGCTGTAAAAGTGGCGGGGTCCCCCGTGTGGCCCCCTCGGAGGGGTCCGGTGTGACAGTTGTGACAGGTAGGGGGGGGGAGCCGGTTCTGCTGCATCCGTGGCGCCTGGCAGAAGTTATGCCAGTGTGGCTGCGGCTGTAGAGGGGGAGGGGCTGGCCTCTTTGGCTTCCTCGCTCTCAGGGTCTGGTGATGGTGACTTGCAGTGGCGACTGCTGGAGGCCCTCAAAAAGGGGGAGAGCTCGATTACCGTAGAGGGGAAGAAGGTGGACCTGTCATTCTGGTTCAACAGACATGGCGTCCGGACCTTCCGAGAACAGAATGGGGGCGAGACCACCTGGTCTTCACCCACAACCGGCCCTGGAGCCAGACAGAATGTGGTCTGTCTCAGGTGGAGTAGCGATGAAGCTTGCCCTACTAGGAAGAGGGTAGTGGAGCTCCTGCTTGGGATGGGTTTCAAGGCAACCAATATCTTTGCCTTGATTCATCCGTTTGGCTCCAAGGAGTTTGACATCAGCTTTGTCCGGCCGGAGGGGCTTGAGCTCTTCTGGTCCGGATATGAGCTAGTGGTTTCGTTGCAAAAGCGATAACCCGCCAGAGTGAGGTCAAGAGAGTGACCGTGCTGACCCGTAACGAGTCGCTCTCTTGTATTGACATCATGACCTGGTTGGGTAGGTACGGAGAGGTCCAGGGAATACCAGCTAAAAACCTGGACGAGTTTGGCATTTGGTCGGGTGCCTGGACGTTTAATATCAAGCTTAAGCGTCTGGGTGGTACAGTTTCCCACATTCCATCATCTGCCTTTATCGGCCGAGACAGGATTTTGGTCTTCTACAGGGGGCAGCCTAAGCTCTGTCACAAGTGCGGCAGCCCCACACACTTCAGCGCCAGCTGCCAAGTGCAGAAGTGCGCGTTGTGTGGGGGGACAGGTCATCTAGCTGCATCTTGTGAGGAGATTAGATGCAACCTGTGCGGGGAGCTCGGGCACCCCTTCAGTCGCTGTCCTCTCTCTGAGGTAAATGCGGCCCAAGCTCATGCAGGAGCGGGCCGGGAGGTCCCTTCGGCTGAGGCGGGTACTGGCGAAGGCAGTGGAGTTAAGGGGTCAGTGAGGAACCAGAACAACCCTTCCCGGCAGAGGCGGAGAGAGAGGCGTCAGGCGGAGAGGGAGGGGGAAGAACCCCATCCTGGGGTGATGCCCGCTCCTTCCCAAACAACTGCCCCTCCTGAATCCGAGACCCTAGGGGGCAGCGAGCTGGAGGAGGAGATTGAGAGACTGGATCGGGCCGAAGAGACTCTGTCCTCGCACTACGAAAGTTCTGCAGAGGGTAGTGGGGCAGAGTCCCAAAGTAGACGGAAACGGCGTACTAAAAAAAGATCTAGACCGACCAAAATTGCCAGGGAAGGTGTAACCGGCTCCCCTCTGGAGCTCTCCAACCAGTACCTCATCTTGGATGAGACCTCTGCCTCCTCTGCTGAGGGGGAGGTTGAAGGTGGGGGACCGGGGGCGAAGGAGGGAGGGCCTTCAGGGGGCCCCGCGCCCCCCTCTGGTGGGGATGCAAGGTCCTCAGGAGGGGTGGCAAAACCGGGCCCTGAGACTGAGAAAGCCAGGAGCGGTGCGTAGAGGGAGATGGTGGTGGCAGAGATGGATACCACTATCTCCCTCAAGAGAGGTCGTGCTGCTCTAGAAGGCAGCCCCGGGAGGGGGGAGAAGGATGGGAAGAAGGCCGTCTAATTTAACTACTCTTTATGGCGGTACCCGCTCTGCTGACTCTGGCGACCATTAATGTCGCCAGCATTAAGTCGGATGCGGCTCGCTTCACAGCCTTCGATTTTCTCAGCCGTGTTGAAGCTGACATTTTGTTTTTGCAAGAGACCAGGCTGCCAGATTTGGCAGCGATTTATAAGGCCAAGAGGGAGTGGAGATCAGGGCCCTCCTACTGGTCTCTTGCGGCTGAGCCGTATAGCGGAGTGGCGGTCCTTTTTACCGCACCGGTAGAATGCCGACGAGTAATTGAATTAGAAATGGGGAGGTGTTTGATCTTGGATATCCTCATGAGGGGACAGGAACTGCGCCTAATCAATATCTACGGGCCCCAGTTCAGGTGGGACAGGAAATGTCTCTTTATGAGGATTAAGCCTTTCCTTTTTACAAGCCGGCAGGTGGTTTTTGGTCGGGACTTTAATACTGTCACAAGGCCCCAAGACAGGGGAGGCCCCAGAAACCGGCTGACTTATGATAGTATTTTTCTGAATAGAGTAGCTAGTGAGGCTCGTCTGGAGGATGTCCACATTAGGCATACCCCAGGCCACGGGGGTTTCACTTTCTATAGAGGTAGTCAGACCAGGTCTAGAATAGATAGGTTTTATTTGAAGGAGGAGGCTACCTTTTCGCCCTTAAGGGTTGTGGAGGTGGAATTCTCTGATCACTGTTTGATTATGTTTTCTCTGAATATTTCAGAATCCCCCCAAATGGGAAGAGGTTATTGGAAGCTGAATTTGGGTGTCTTGGAGGAAGCAGAGGTGAGACAATCCTTTGAGGACTTCCTTCAGAGTCAGGTACCTTTACTGGATCTCTGTGATACTAAGTCAGAGTGGTGGGAGATATTCAAAGATCGGGCTGCAAAGTTCTTCCGCCGGCTCTCGAGCCTCAGGTCCCTGGACAGGTACCGCCTGTATCAGGGTCTGAGGAGGAAACTCGAGCATCTGGTCTCGACTGGTGGTAGCCGCGAGGATATCTCCAGGGTGAAATCTTTGCTCAAGAGGTGCCAGTATGATAGGCACACATCTTTAGTTTTTGAGAGGGACTTCGGGAGGTACCGCTCGCCCGACCCCTACAGAAATTGTAAGATGTCAGTGAAGAGTAAGTTAATAACAGGACTGGTCGATAGTACGGGATCTCTGAGCAGGTCCAGATCAGGGATCCTGGAAGTCGTTAGATCCTTTTACTCGTGCCTCTTGGGGAGGAGGGATCTGGATCGGGACAGGATGTCGGCTTTCCTGGCTGGGGTCACCCCTGAGTCAGGAGCTCACCTCTCTTTTGACGGTTTGGTAGAAGAGATCAGGAAGGAGGAAGTTATCCTGGCGGTGGAAGGGTTAGTGTAGTGTACGGGGACTGTAATGCCCGTCTATACGGAAGGGTCACTTGTGTGCTGTCGTCCCCCTTATTTTTGGGGAAGTTGGTATAAGTCGTCTTTATAAAATGTAATGTAATGTAATGCTATGTATTTCCCTGTTGCTGTAAAATGTGCATGTACAGGCCTGCTAGGGGTGTCATTCCAGCTCTTAGTCACTAGAGGGAGCTAGGGAGCCCTAGTCTATATAAGGCCCAGTCAGGGAAGGGAAAGAGGAGTCTAAGGTTGATAGTCTAGTCTAACCAGAGATTAGACAATGTCAGAGTCCAGTCCAGGCCTGAAGCCTGCGGACTAGGAGAGGGTAATGCAGTCCCTGTAACCGGGTTCCAGATCCAAGGAGAAGGTTCCCCTCCTGAATTCATATACGCAGAAGCAGGAACACTACAGTTAATGAGCCTGAGGAAACTGAGAGAGAGACAGAGGCAAGTCAAGAAAAGCAAGAGGTACTCAAGACAACAGAGGAGGTACTTGATAGAGATAAAACCAAGGATATACGCCAGAGCTAGGGCATTGGACCTTGGAGAAGAGTTTCTATGTTCCAGGATCAGTCAGGAATAGAGTGCAAGCTGCCTGTACTGCAAGTCCTGTGTTTAACACTCTAAAGTCACATTGCTATATATATATATATATATTGCCTGCATCAACTGTATTGAAAATCAACTGTCTTCAAAGGAACTGCGCTTCCGTCAATGTCCCTAAATGATGACTACTAAAGTTTGAATTCTGTTTTAACATCACGTGGTTCCTCAGTTATTCCTGCTATCAGCAAACGGCGTGCCACCGTTTAATTGGCACTGGCGTCACGAACATTTCTCATCATCACCTGCCCTTGCAGAGAGTCAGCCGTCTCAGGTTAGTGTCTATTGCACTACAACACCCAGGAACATTTCTAAACCTAACTTGAGTACACTACAGGCCTCTCTTTTGGCGTCCCGAACAGGATACGCACGCTTTCTAGTGCAAGAAGCGTGAACTTTGTGCCTTATACAGTTGCCCTGTGACCAAAGTGACAAATTGCCTGTTTTATTAAAGTGGACTTTGTGGACTGAAAAACATACCAAAAGTGTCCCAAAAACCTCCAAAAAGCACTGTGCAGTGTTGCGCTATCAAGAGGAAAGAAATCGCCACACCGGAGTGTGGTTTTGTGAACTTTTTATCATCCTGCTTGCTGTCAGTGAATAGACAGCGTTTCTTGCTAAAAGATGGCCGCTGAGCTTGCTGGATTTACTGCTGCGTCATCTTCATCCCGAAAATGCGGGAAAAGTTGGCGCCTTTTTACTGAAAAAGCGGGAAAGGGTTCAAGGTCTGGCGCCACTGCTTATCTGGACATTTGCATGTCTGCCAGCATGGACTCCGCCTTCTCCATACTGGAATACCTGGGGGGCGGCCTCCCAGTGCAATGGGAGGATCTGGCTGTTCTTATTGGCACCGCCCTATCGCTCTCCAGAGAAGGATCGAGCATGTTGGAGAGTGAGCACTACTTTGCTGCCACGTCGACGCCTGAAATACCGAAAATGGATAATGTTGGTGTAGAGCCTGAGGACGCTCCACCGGCCTACTCTCCGGGACCGGAGAAACCCGCCTGTCTGCCACGGGAGAAAGAACCAGAGCCCTGCTATGGCTCTTGGAGAGACTTCTTTCAGCCCTCTTTCAAGTGGTCCTCATTAATGGCAGAGATCCGGGAGGCCGCTATAAAGCGGAATACAAAGACTAAAATATATTATGAGGAATTGACCAAGACTATCCATGAACGACACACCAACACCCAACCCCGCCTGGAAAGGAGAAAGGGGTTGGTGGTGTCCTTTGACAAAACCCGTGGCTACGGGTTCATACAAGACTACCTAACTGGCAGAGACTTATGCGTCAACAGGAGATCTGTTAAGAGAGACTACCTCCCTTCGTATCAGCATAGCCTCCGCGAGGGAGAGGAGGTGGAGTTCACCCCTGCCGAGAGCCTGAGAGGCCCATATGCGACTGCTGTGACCCGTCCCAAGCGAGAACCTGAGGACTGGGAGGCAGAAGAAGACTACTCTGGCTGCGAGCGGGAACCTGAACGCTCTCCAGAACAGGCCCACCACGCCTTCCAGGAGCGAGGCTCCTTCATTGGGCCTAATGTCTTCTGGCAGCCAACCGTGTTGGAAAAATGGGTGAGCCCCTATCCTTCCCCCGAGCTGCCTCGACGGGAGAAGACAATCCAGGACTTCGAAAATTTAAAAGGACTCAGCGTTACCCTGGAAAATATCCGTAAAGGTCGGAGACCAGATGCGCCACCGGAGCCTGCAGCGGCCGCGTCCGACGCATCGTGTACTGTACCTGCACCGGCGGCGCCAGCAGAGGACAGCGATTCCGACACGGAAAGGATCGGTGACCAGATTGTCCGGCTGGAGGAAAAGTTGCGGGAGCTGCGCAAGATTGCCACCGCCAGGATCCAGACGCCGCCTAGGAAGGACGAGGTAAGGGTGCCTGTCACCACCCGTAAACCACCTTCTACTAATGTTGCTCCGTCCGGGCCCCAAAGAAGACCCACTATTCCTGGGAATTGCTGCACAGAGCCCACCGGACCGCTTGCGGCGGCTGTACCCAATACAGCACAACCCACAATCATTATGCCGGGGCCGGTAAGGTCCACAAGGGTGTTTACCCCTAGGCCTATGGGGCCAATACCTATCAGGGGCCCCTTCACCTTGCAGCTGCCCCCTAACACTGTAATGTGGGCACATCCTCCTGTAGAGGACTACTACAGGCCATATTTGCCAGCAGAGCCAGGTGATTATGACATGCCACTGTGAATCAGCCTGCTAGGCCTTTGATTTATTTTGCTAAAGAATGATTTTGAAAGCTTAACCCTTCCAGGACAGGAGTCCTATGTTTCTTGGTCGTTTGTTGCTGCTGCCAGTTTATCCACGGCTCAGTGGTAGGTGTTAACCACTGAAGTATTACAGGGAGTGCAGAATTATTAGGCAAGTTGTATTTTTGAGGATTAATTTTATTATTGAACAACAACCATGTTCTCAATGAACCCCAAAAACTCATTAATATCAAAGCTGAATATTTTTGGAAGTAGTTTTTAGTTTGTTTTTAGTTTTAGCTATTTTAGGGGGATATCTGTGTGTGCAGGTGACTATTACTGTGCATAATTATTAGGCAACTTAACAAAAAACAAATATATACCTGTGGCGAAACCAACCTCGCCACTGGGTTTTGGAGAGGACTGGCTGCTGGCCTCTTGCCCCAGGATTATGGGCCATATACTAACTTTTAAACCCCTGAACCGATTCAAGTGAATTTTGGATAGGTTTGTCCCCACGTTATACTGTTTGAATTAATGTAAGTTATATGTATGGCCAATGTAAACTCACAAAGTTGTAACAATCTATAATAATTGTAACTTGTCAGCTTGGGAGGAAAATGCTGGGTGTGTTTCTATTGTGCCATTGTCCCATTGTGTGTTTAAATGGTGATGTCTGTCCTGTTGTATCTACATGTGTATTGGCGATCTCCCTTTGTTCTGAGAGATAATTGGATTGCTCCTCAGGTTGTCTCCAGACAGAGGGGAGGAGACCATGATGCATTGTGGGGATATGTTGTCCTATGTCCCAGTCTTCATTCTGGTCCTCTGGGGGCGTGAACGATTGGTTGCTGTAGTTGCATTGTATGTGTTGTTAATTACTGATTGGTTGTATTTCAAACCCCTGTGGGCAGTACTATGTTTTTGGTTTGTGAATAAAAGAGGCTGTACGTGAAGTACAGTCAGTTCCTGTTTCACCTTCAACATAGAGCCTCGTCTCATGTGTGTGGGGATTGCTATACGTGTATACTCCCCTGGCTATAACTACTAGCTCTTTTAAGGGCTGTTCCTGATCTCTGGTTTTAGGAGAGGTCCACCCACTGGAGCCTGGAGCCTTGTCGTAGGTCCAGGGTGGGTAGGAGACGGTGAGACCTCAACCAAGCTTCGGCGGTTCGTGGGGTCTGCAGTGCGTACGGCGTCAAGTGGAGTGCTTGGAGTCCTCGGAAAGCACTAGGAGCATTCATTCAACGGAGGTACCCGGTCGGTGTACCAGGTGATCCGTTACATTGGTGGCAGCAGTGGGATGGCGTCCTAGTGTGAGGAGAAGCAGCTCGGAGACACCGTTCGTGGAGTTACAAATTGAGGGCAACGCTAGTATCCGTACAGCGCCCCTGGGAGCAGAGGTATCCAGCGACTTGGAGCAGACAAGTATGGAAGGCTCTGAAGATGACTGGCTGGCCGAGGTGAGGCAGCGAGTGGCCCAGTATGGAGGTAATGTGTCCATGGATATATACCAGGCCATCTGGAACCAGGTCACAGCCAAGCGACATGCAAGGATGGAACGAGAATTCCGACTGGCGAAAGAGAGCGAAATTGCCCAGCGGAAGGAGTGTTACAGCAGCCGAGCAGAGGCTGCATCCGAGGAGGTTAGCAGTCTCCCCCTGAGGCGGCCAGAGGAACCCGAAGTAGGGGTCCTCATAGACTGGTCCTGTGAGGAACCACAACAGGCAGGTGGAGACGGGACCGAGGTCTCTCCACCGGGATGCTGGGCAGCTGGCCCAGACGCTCAACAGCAGCCGGAGTTGCCAGGTGTGGACGCAGGTGGTTCTTACTCGCAACTGTTGAGGGACCTCACAGACTGGTCCTGGGAGGACCCACAGATGGCAGGTGGAGATGGGACCGAGGTCTCTCTACCAGTCCTACAGGGATGCTGGACGGTTGGTCCAGATCTCCAGCCATCTCCGCAGGGATACCAGGAGGAGGAGGTAAGCGAGCCCTCCCCTTCCCAGGTACTTCCCAACCGAGTTCTGGGGGCAGGGGATGAGCCTGCGATATCCACTGATCTCTCTCCCCAACCACAGGGGGACAGCACCCCTAACTCCGATGGTGCAGATGGGACCACGGTCTCTGCACCAGACCTACCGAGATACTGGACGGCCGGTTCAGATCCCCCACCAACCCTGCAGGAATGCCAGGAGGAGGAGGTAAGCGATTCCTCCTCTCCACAGCCGATCTGCAACGAGGTCCTGGGGATAGGATTCCCTGACCACATCCCAGCGGAAGAGCTGGCATCTGGGCAGAGCGCAGTCGGCCTCTGCCCTCCCCTATCCTCTTCTCCAGAGCCGGACTTCCCACAGGCTACCCCAGCAGAAGAGCTGGCATCTGGGCAGAGCGCAGTCGGCCTCTGCCCACCAAGTACCTACAGCTCCAAGCTGGAGAACCACAAGGAAGCGAGGAGTAGCAGATGCCCACTCAACAGCTGGGGACATACAGAACAGAGCCAGGCCCCAAGATTCAACAGGTCCAGTATTGGGTTGTGGTTGGACTGCCAGACTAACTCCGGTACTGACCGTGAGGTCAGGTATCTGGTTAGTCTTCCCTGGGAGGGGGAGATGTGTGGCGAAACCAACCTCGCCACTGGGTTTTGGAGAGGACTGGCTGCTGGCCTCTTGCCCCAGGATTATGGGCCATATACTAACTTTTAAACCCCTGAACCGATTCAAGTGAATTTTGGATAGGTTTGTCCCCACGTTATACTGTTTGAATTAATGTAAGTTATATGTATGGCCAATGTAAACTCACAAAGTTGTAACAATCTATAATAATTGTAACTTGTCAGCTTGGGAGGAAAATGCTGGGTGTGTTTCTATTGTGCCATTGTCCCATTGTGTGTTTAAATGGTGATGTCTGTCCTGTTGTATCTACATGTGTATTGGCGATCTCCCTTTGTTCTGAGAGATAATTGGATTGCTCCTCAGGTTGTCTCCAGACAGAGGGGAGGAGACCATGATGCATTGTGGGGATATGTTGTCCTATGTCCCAGTCTTCATTCTGGTCCTCTGGGGGCGTGAACGATTGGTTGCTGTAGTTGCATTGTATGTGTTGTTAATTACTGATTGGTTGTATTTCAAACCCCTGTGGGCAGTACTATGTTTTTGGTTTGTGAATAAAAGAGGCTGTACGTGAAGTACAGTCAGTTCCTGTTTCACCTTCAACATAGAGCCTCGTCTCATGTGTGTGGGGATTGCTATACGTGTATACTCCCCTGGCTATAACTACTAGCTCTTTTAAGGGCTGTTCCTGATCTCTGGTTTTAGGAGAGGTCCACCCACTGGAGCCTGGAGCCTTGTCGTAGGTCCAGGGTGGGTAGGAGACGGTGAGACCTCAACCAAGCTTCGGCGGTTCGTGGGGTCTGCAGTGCGTACGGCGTCAAGTGGAGTGCTTGGAGTCCTCGGAAAGCACTAGGAGCATTCATTCAACGGAGGTACCCGGTCGGTGTACCAGGTGATCCGTTACAATACCCATTTCAATTATTTATTTTTACCAGTGAAACCAATATAACATCTCAACATTCACAAATATACATTTCTGACATTCAAAAACAAAACAAAAACAAATCAGTGACCAATATAGCCACCTTTCTTTGCAAGGACACTCAAAAGCCTGCCATCCATGGATTCTGTCAGTGTTTTGATCTGTTCACCATCAACATTGCGTGCAGCAGCAACCACAGCCTCCCAGACACTGTTCAGAGAGGTGTACTGTTTTCCTTCCTTGTAAATCTCACATTTGATGATGGACCACAGGTTCTCAATGGGGTTCAGATCAGGTGAACAAGGAGGCCATGTCATTAGATTTTCTTCTTTTATACCCTTTCTTGCCAGCCACGCTGTGGAGTACTTGGACGCGTGTGATGGAGCATTGTCCTGCATGAAAATCATGTTTTTCTTGAAGGATGCAGACTTCTTCCTGTACCACTGCTTGAAGAAGGTGTCTTCCAGAAACTGGCAGTAGGACTGGGAGTTGAGCTTGACTCCATCCTCAACCCGAAAAGGCCCCACAAGCTCATCTTTGATGATACCAGCCCAAACCAGTACTCCACCTCCACCTTGCTGGCGTCTGAGTCGGACTGGAGCTCTCTGCCCTTTACTAATCCTGCCACGGGCCCATCCATCTGGCCCATCAAGACTCACTCTCATTTCATCAGTCCATAAAACCTTAGAAAAATCAGTCTTGAGATATTTCTTGGCCCAGTCTTGACGTTTCAGCTTGTGTGTCTTGTTCAGTGGTGGTCATCTTTCAGCCTTTCTTACCTTGGCCATGTCTCTGAGTATTGCACACCTTGTGCTTTTGGGCACTCCAGTGATGTTGCAGCTCTGAAATATGGCCAAACTGGTGGCAAGTGGCATCTTGGCAGCTGCACGCTTGACTTTTCTCAGTTCATGGGCAGTTATTTTGCGCCTTGGTTTTTCCACACGCTTCTTGCGACCCTGTTGACTATTTTGAATGAAACGCTTGATTGTTCGATGATCACGCTTCAGAAGCTTTGCAATTTTAAGAGTGCTGCATCCCTCTGCAAGATATCTCACTATTTTTGACTTTTCTGAGCCTGTCAAGTCCTTCTTTTGACCCATTTTGCCAAAGGAAAGGAAGTTTGCTATCCCACGCCAAGTTGTGCCTGTTCCTTTGTTGCACTTTTTACCCTTAACCCCCTTTTCAGGTTGATCAGGGGTATTACAGCACTTGTTTTATATTGTGCAACTTGATACTAAGGAACTGTGCCCGGAGATAGACTCAAAAGAACCTGAGCCTCTGAGATTCTTGCTCTTTTTTAAAGGAAATGTGCCCAGAGATGAACTCCACCGCATGAGAGCCTCTGTGATTTATAGGAAAGTAACCTGGGTACGAACTCATATTTGTTCTTTGAGCCTCCAAGAACTTTTATACTGTTTTACCGTTTCTTGCTGTTCTATTAAGGACAATTTGCACATATGGACTATCCTGGTATTAATGTCACGCTGTGCCAGGTCAGTGCCCCAGTTCCATTCACTATCCTGAGAGAAGAGAACGACGCCCCTTGTCACCACCCTTCACCTTTGCCAATTGGACCTGATATGAATGTAAATGCAGATGAATTACATATATGTATGCCTGCATGTCTCTTTTTCTATTTCAGGTGAAAATTCCAGTTGGGCGGGCCCTGATGGAGTACGAGGTCGTACTCAGCTTAAAGCAGTGGGGTATGTAGTGTACGGGGACTGTAATGCCCGTCACTACGGAAGGGTCACTTGTGTGCTGTCGTCCCCCTTATTTTTGGGGAAGTTGGTATAAGTCGTCTTTATAAAATGTAATGTAATGTAATGCTATGTATTTCCCTGTTGCTGTAAAATGTGCATGTACAGGCCTGCTAGGGGTGTCATTCCAGCTCTTAGTCACTAGAGGGAGCTAGGGAGCCCTAGTCTATATAAGGCCCAGTCAGGGAAGGGAAAGAGGAGTCTAAGGTTGATAGTCTAGTCTAACCAGAGATTAGACAATGTCAGAGTCCAGTCCAGGCCTGAAGCCTGCGGACTAGGAGAGGGTAATGCAGTCCCTGTAACCGGGTTCCAGATCCAAGGAGAAGTTTCCCCTCCTGAATTCATATACGCAGAAGCAGGAACACTACAGTTATTGAGCCTGAGGAAACTGAGAGAGAGACAGAGGCAAGTCAAGAAAAGCAAGAGGTACTCAAGACAACAGAGGAGGTACTTGATAGAGATAAAACCAAGGATATACGCCAGAGCTAGGGCATTGGACCTTGGAGAAGAGTTTCTATGTTCCAGGATCAGTCAGGAATAGAGTGCAAGCTGCCTGTACTGCAAGTCCTGTGTTTAACACTCTAAAGTCACATTGCTATATATATATATATTGCCTGCATCAACTGTATTGAAAATCAACTGTCTTCAAAGGAACTGCGCTTCCGTCAATGTCCCTAAATGATGACTACTAAAGTTTGAATTCTGTTTTAACATCACGTGGTTCCTCAGTTATTCCTGCTATCAGCAAACGGCGTGCCACCGTTTAATTGGCACTGGCGTCACAAACATTTCTCATCATCACCTGCCCTTGCAGAGAGTCAGCCGTCTCAGGTTAGTGTCTATTGCACTACAACACCCAGGAACATTTCTAAACCTAACTTGAGTACGCTGCATTAGCTCTGAAGAAGTCGCCAGGGCCGGATGGCTTAACATCTGAGTTTTATAAGACCTTTAAGGACTCTTTGTCCCCTCTTGACTGAGGTATTCAAAGAGTGTTTATCCTCGGGCACTCTGCCTCGGTCAATGAGGAGGTCAGCTCTGATCCTTCTATCAAAGGGTAAAGATCCGAGTCGTATTGAGAACTGGCGTCCCATAGCACTTCTTAATACGGACAGAAAGATTCTGGCCAAGATACTTTTTAATAGGCTGGTAAAATTTGCACCCCAACTCCTTTCGGTGGCTCAGCATTGCTCGGTTCCAGGCCGCAGCACTTTTAGATCCGGTGATCCGGTGAACCTTGAGTACCTCTGGTCGGTCCTTCTGAAGTATGGCCTGCCGGGGGGGTTTGTCGATTGGTTAAAGATCTTGTATGCAGGGGCAGAGAGTTTCCCGCTTGTGAACGGTTGGTCTGGCTGCTCTTTTGAGGTTGGGTCTGGCGTCCGCCAGGGTTGTCCTTTGAGCCCGCTTTTATACGTGTTCGCGATTGATCCCTTTCTTAAGCGGATTGATCGTGGACCGTTGGCGGGAGTCGGGATGGATCAGGTGGCGCCGGAAGCCACTCTAAGGGTAGTAGCGTACGCTGACGATGTCACCATTTTCGTATCCTCGAGAGGGGAGGCGGAGTACGTGATGTCTGAAGTGGATCGCTACTCGGAGGCGTTCGGGTCCATGATCAATCGGGATAAGTGTGAGAGTCTCTGGCTGGGAGGGGGTGATCCAGTTTTTGATCTCCTGGACACCCTCCCAGGGCCCAAGTTGTCAGCCAAAGTCCTAGGCATCCATTTTGGCCATGGGGATTATCCCACTCAAAATTGGGACGACAGGCTTAAGATCGCCGCTCAGAAGGTCGACCAGTGGAAGGGTTGGTCTTTGACCCTCAGGGAAAGGGTAAACCTGATCAAGACCTACTTACTCCCTTTGCTTATCTATTTGGGTAGCGTGTATATCTTGCCAGAGCCTCTCTGGACTCGGGTTTATAGTCTGTTCTTCCAGCTCTTATGGGGGAATAGACTGAACCTGATCAAGAGAGAAGTGACTTACCGCACGAGGAGACTAGGGGGGTTATCTATGGTCAACCCCGTGGTGTTTCTTGTAAACACCTTTGTTAAAGCGAATCTGGCGAACCTCTGGATGGAGAGGGCTTCTCCGTGGGTAGTCTCCTGCCGGGGGTGGTTTCAGCCTTTCTTCCAGGAATGGGAGACAGGAGGGCAAGTGAAGGACTTACGTACGCCTCACGGATATCTTCCGACTTACGTCACCCCGATTCTGAAGGTGATCCGCCGGTGGGGTTTGGAGGTGAGGGAGATCAGGACTCTGTCAAGGAGGTCCCTTGACGAGAGGGTCTTGTTGTCCCACTTCCAGAAGCCCCTGGCCCTCAGGGATTGCCCAAGCCGGGATCTAGACAAGGGGTTACAGTTGCTAAATTCTGCAAGGATCCCCTTGAAGTTTTGGGACTTGGCTTGGCGCTGCTTTCACGGGAGGCTGTATGTGAGGGAGTACAGGAACTCTGATGAAAGGGGTTGTCCCCGGGAGGAGTGTGGAAAGTATGGATCACTTCCTGCTTCAGTGTCCCTTTAATACAGAGGTATACCAACGGGTGGGAGCTTCCATTGGCTGGCCTAGGCTAGCCAGCCTCTCCTACGCGGAGTGGGCTTATGGAGTGCTCAGAGACATTGGTAGAAGAGACCTGTGCACATGTTTCTTTGTCAGTATAGTGGTTAGGTTCTACACATGGAATGCAAGGTGCTTAGTTTTAACGCAGCAGAAAGTCCTCCCAGTGGACGAGGTATGTAGGAACATTCTGGGTGACCTGGTGAAGGTGCGTTCTTTGGAGTATGAGAGACTGGGTACCAGTAGGGCCTCTCTCCTCTGGAGAGGCTTTGCTTTTAGCGTACCCTAGCCTAGTCATACGTTTCCTGGTGGTGGGCTGATGCTTTCACCGTAGACTTTTGTTTTGTGGGATGTTGAGCTTTGAAGAAAGGCTTACAGAGACCGAGCTTGGGCCTTCGGGTAGTTCTGTATATTAGAATATTTTGCAGTGTGTGTTAAATAGTTATGTTGTTTATGTTGTTTTTTAGGATAGAATGAGTTGGGGCTAGTTAGGTTGGGTGGGTGAGGGAAGGGGTCTTTTATTTGTGCTTTTAAGTGTTTTATGTGTGTATTGCATCTAGCCCTGGACTATGCGGACATGGGTGGACATGGGGCGAGGGGCTAGATGTGGGTGGTGGAGGTAGGGCTGGCCTCGGACTATGCGGACACGAGAGAGACGTGAGGCGGAGGTCAGCCTTGGGTGATAGGTGAAGGGTGATGGAGTAGGTAGTGGGGTTTAGGGCTAGATTAGGGAGGTGAGGTTTGTTTTGCTTTATGTGTTATATTAGTTAAAAAAATAAAAATAAAATTTTTGTTTGTTTTCTATTATTATTATTATTATTATTATTATTATTGTTATTGTTTTATTAGTCTTATTTGCGTTTTTGTTTTATTGACGAGTAGTCAAGTTTTTCCTTTTGGGTTTTACAGCTGAACCGGCAAAGTAAGTTTCATTTCATTTTTAGCATTTGTATATAGTTTGTATATAGTTTTTTTATAGGGTATTGGTATGAATGTGAGTGTGAGTGAGGCTGGGCCAGCTGAGAAGCTGTTCTGTTTTGTTTTTCTTGTCTGTAAAGTTTTGTATTTTTCTAATATAAAAAAGAGTTCCCATAACAGAGAATCTGGCTTCATGTCAGCAGAGAATCAGTCTTTATGTCATAGCAGAGAATCAGGCTTCACGTCACCCAACACTGGAACAGTCCATTGTCAGATATTTAGGCCCCGGCACCCAGGCAGAGGAGAGAGGTCCCATAACATAGAATCTTGCTTCATGTCAGCAGAGAATCAGTCTTCATGTCATAGCAGAGAATCAGGCTTCATGTCACCCACCACTGGAACAGTCCATTGTCAGATATTTAGGCCCCGGCACCCAGGCAGAGGAGAGAGGTCCCATAACAGAGAATCTGGCTTCATGTCAGCAGAGAATCAGTCTTCATGTCATAGCAGAGAATCAGGCTTCACGTCACCCACCACTGGAACAGTCCATTGTCAGATATTTAGGCCCAGGCACCCAGGCAGAGGAGAGAGGTCCCATAGCAGAGAATCTGGCTTCATGTCAGCAGAGAATCAGTCTTCATGTCATAGCAGAGAATCAGGCTTCACGTCACCCAACATTGGAACAGTCCATTGTCATATAATTTAGGCCCCGGCACCCAGACAGAGGAGAGAGGTTACATAACAGAGATTCAGGCTTCATGTAAGCGAATCAGCAGAGAATCAGTCTTCATGTCATAGCAGAGAATCAGGCTTCATGTCACCCACCACTGGAACAGGCCACTGTCAGATATTTTTAGGCCCTGGCACCCAGACAGAGGACAGGTTCATTCAACTTTGGGTTGCCCCGCAATATAATGGTAAAATGAAAATAAAAATAGGATTGAATGAGGAAGTGCCCTGGAGTACAATAATATATGGTTAAGGGGAGATAGTTAATGTCTAATCTGCACAAGGGATGGACAGGTCCTGTGGGATCCATGCCTGGTTCATTTTTATGAACGTCAGCTTGTCCACATTGGCTGTAGACAGGCGGCTGCGTTTGTCTGTAATGACGCCCCCTGCTGTGCTGAATACACGTTCAGACAAAACGCTGGCCGCCGGGCAGGCCAGCACCTCCAAGGCATAAAAGGCTAGCTCTGGCCACGTGGACAATTTGGAGACCCAGAAGTTGAATGGGGCCGAACCATCAGTCAGTACGTGGAGGGGTGTGCACACGTACTGTTCCAACATGTTAGTGAAATGTTGCCTCTTGCTAACACGTTCCGTATCAGGTGGTGGTGCAGTTAGTTGTGGCGTGGTGACAAAACTTTTCCACATCTCTGCCATGCTAACCCTGCCCTCAGAGGAGCTGGCCGTGACACAGCTGCGTTGGCGACCTCTTGCTCCTCCTCTGCCTTCGCCTTGGGCTTCCACTTGTTCCCCTGTGACATTTAGGAATGCTCTCAGTAGCGCGTCTACCAACGTGCGCTTGTACTCGCGCATCTTCCTATCACGCTCCAGTGCAGGAAGTAAGGTGGGCACATTGTCTTTGTACCGTGGATACAGCAGGGTGCAACCCAGTAGTCTGCACACGTTAAAATGTGGGCAACTCTGCTGTCGTTGCGCAGGCACTGCAGCATGTAGTCGCTCATGTGTGCCAGGCTGCCCAGAGGTAAGGACAAGCTGTCCTCTGTGGGAGGCGTATCGTCATCGTCCTGCGTTTCCCCCCAGCCACGCACCAGTGATGGGCCCGAGCTGCGTTGGGTGCCACCCCGCTGTGAACATGCTTCATCCTCATCCTCATCCTCCTCCACCTCCTCCTCATCCTCGTCCTCCTCGTCCTCCAGTAGTGGGCCCTGTCTGGCCACATTTGTACCTGGCCTCTGCTGTTGCAAAAAACCTCCCTCTGAGTCACTTCAAAGAGACTGGCCTGAAAGTGCTAAAAATGACCCCTCTTCCTCCTCCTCCTCCTCCTCCTCCTGGGCCACCTCCTCTTCCATCATCGCCCTAAGTGTTTTCTCAAGGAGACTTAGAAGTGGTATTGTAACGCTGATAATGGCGTCATCGCCACTGGCCATGTTGGTGGAGTACTCGAAACAGCGCAACAGGGCACACAGGTCTCGCATGGAGGCCCAGTCATTGGTGGTGAAGTGGTGCTGTTCCGCAGTGCGACTGACCCGTGCGTGCTGCAGCTGAAACTCCACTATGGCCTGCTGCTGCTCGCACAGTCTGTCCAGCATGTGCAAGGTGGAATTCCACCTGGTGGGCACGTCGCATATGAGGCGGTGAGCGGGAAGGCCGAAGTTACACTGTAGCGCAGACAGGCGAGCAGCGGCAGAATGTGAACGCCGGTAGCGCGAACAGAAGGCCACAAATCCTGTGCAGTGTGGGGCTTGTCCCCCAAACATTTGAGTTTCAGAATGGCCTGCTGACGTTTACCCCGGGCTGTGCTGAAGTTGGTGGTGAAGGTTTGTGGCTGACTGGATGAGCAGGTGGAAGAAGAGGAGGAAGCTGAGTAGGAGGAGGAGGCAACAGGAGGCAAAGAATGTTGCCCTGCGATCCTTGGCGGCGGAAGGACGTGCTCCAAACAGCTCTCCGCCTGGGGCCCAGCCGCCACTACATTTACCCAGTGTGCAGTTAGGGAGATATAGCGTCCCTGGCCGTGCTTACTGGTCCACGTATCTGTGGTTAGGTAGACCTTGCCACAGATGGCGTTGCGCAGTGCACACTTGATTTTATCGGATACTTGGTTGTGCAGGGAAGGCACGGCTCTCTTGGAGAAGTAGTGCCGGCTGGGAACAACATACTGTGGGACAGCAAGCGACATGAGCTGTTTGAAGCTGTCTGTGTCCACCAGCCTGAATGACAGCATTTCATAGGCCAGTAGTTTAGAAATGCTGGCATTCAGGGCCAGGGATCGAGGGTGGCTAGGTGGGAATTTACGCTTTCTCTCAAATGTTTGTGAGATGGAGAGCTGAATGCTGCCGTGTGACATGGTTGAGATGCTTGGTGACGCAGGTGGTGGTGTTGGTGGTACATCCCATGTTTGCTGGGCGGCAGGTGCCAACGTTCCTCCAGAGGCGGAGGAAGAGGCCGAGGCGGCGGCAGCAGCAGAAGAGGCCGAGGCGGCAGCAGCAGAAGAGGTAGCAGGGGGAGCCTGAGTGACTTCCTTGTTTTTAAGGTGTTTACTCCACTGCAGTTCATGCTTTGCATGCAGGTGCCTGGTCATGCAGGTTGTGCTAAGGTTCAGAACGTTAATGCCTCGCTTCAGGCTCTGATGGCACAGCGTGCAAACCACTCGGGTCTTGTCGTCAGCACATTGTTTGAAGAAGTGCCATGCCAGGGAACTCCTTGAAGCTGCCTTTGGGGTGCTCGGTCCCAGATGGCGGCGGTCAGTAGCAGGCGGAGTCTC
Organism: Bufo bufo; assembly: GCF_905171765.1. Lineage (NCBI taxonomy): Eukaryota > Metazoa > Chordata > Amphibia > Anura > Bufonidae > Bufo > Bufo bufo. Next base: position 333,278,242 of record NC_053394.1, on the reverse strand, counting down.
TTGGCGGCGGGTGTTCTGCTTTTGCCCACTGCTCCCTCTTTGTCTTTTGCTACGCTGTTGGCTCGGTCTCACCACTGCCTCTTCCTCCGAACTGTGAAAGTCAGTGGCACGACCTTCATTCCATGTGGGGTCTAGGACCTCATCGTCCCCTGCATCGTCTTCCACCCAGTCTTGATCCCTGACCTCCTGTTCAGTCTGCACACTGCAGAAAGACGCAGCAGTTGGCACCTGTGTTTCGTCATCATCAGAGACGTGCTGAGGTGGTATTCCCATGTCCTCATCATCAGGAAACATAAGTGGTTGTGCGTTAGTGCATTCTATGCCTTCCACCGCTGGGGATGGGCTAGGTGGATGCCCTTGGGAAACCCTGCCAGCAGAGTCTTCAAACAGCATAAGAGACTGCTGCATAACTTGAGGCTCAGACAGTTTCCCTGGTATGCATGGGGGTGATGTGACAGACTGATGGGCTTGGTTTTCATGCGCCATCTGTGCGCTTTCTGCAGAAGACTGGGTGGGAGATAATGTGAACGTGCTGGATCCACTGTCGGCCACCCAATTGACTAATGCCTGTACCTGCTCAGGCCTTACCATCCTTAGAACGGCATTGGGCCCCACCAAATATCGCTGTAAATTCTGGCGGCTACTGGGACCTGAGGTAGTTGGTACACTAGGACGTGTGGCTGTGGCAGAACGGCCACGTCCTCTCCCAGCACCAGAGGGTCCACTAACACCACCACAACCATGTCCGCGTCCGCGTCCCTTACTAGATGTTTTCCTCATTGTTACCGTTCACCACAATAAGAAAAATATTATTTAGCCCAATGTATTGAATTCAAATTCAGGCCTTTTTTTACAGACACCTAACACTATCTGGCTATCTATTTAGGTACCGTATTACACTAATACAGGCACAGCAGTAATGACAGATTTAGCTGAATATAAATTTAAAGGCCTATTATTTAGGCGCTGGGTGACAGGTATACGTTTACGGACAGAATTAGACTTGGATATGCACAGTAGCGTGTGTGTGAAGTTATTGAGAATGACCCTATCAGCACCTTGAATCTAATATACCCTTTTAGGGATAGATTTAAAGTAGGCCTGATACAGCAGAAACCACTAATTTAGGAAATTGCTAGGTTGGGAATTGTATTTCAACCCAGAACAAAAACTGTGCTTTGACGGACACAAAATAACTAGACCAGCTACAGCAATAACAAAAATATATCCTTTGCCAGACAGCAGACAGTATTACAATTGGCTGGCCACAGCTGAAACACCAGATTTAGGGTACTGCTATTTTGGCAATTGTATTTCACCCCTCAATAAAATAGCAAGCACAGCCAAGCCCCTGATGTAGGATATAGCAAAAAAAAAAACACACTATTGATGGCTAAATGTACTTGGTGGCAGCTTGCCCCTGATGTAGGATATAGCAAAAAAATAACCACACTATTGATGGTTAAATGGACTTGGTGGCAGCTTGCCCCTGATGTAGGATATAACCAAAAAATAACCACACTATTGATGGTTAAATGGACTTGGTGACAGCTTCCCCCTGATGTAGGATATAGCAAAAAAATAACCACACTATTGATGGTTAAATGGACTTGGTGGCAGCTTGCCCCTGATGTAGGATATAGCCAAAAAATAACCACACTATTGATGGTTAAATGGACTTGGTGACAGCTTTCCCCTGATGTAGGATATAGCAAAAAAATAACCACACTATTGATGGTTAAATGGACTTTGTGGCAGCTTGCCCCTGATGTAGGATATAGCCAAAAAATAACCACACTATTGATGGTTAAATGGACTTGGTGACAGCTTGCCCCTGATGTAGGATATAGCAAAAAAATAACCACACTATTGATGGTTAAATGGACTTTGTGACAGCTTTCCCCTGATGTAGGATATAGCAAAAAAATAACCACACTATTGATGGTAAATTGACTTGGTGGCAGCTTGCCCCTGATGTAGGATATAGCAAAAAAATAACCACACTATTGATGGTTAAATGGACTTTGTGACAGCTTTCCCCTGATGTAGGATATAGCAAAAAAATAACCACACTATTGATGGTAAATGGACTTGGTGGCAGCTTTCCCCTGATGTAGTATATAGCCAAAAAATAACCACACTATTGATGGTTAAATGGACTTGGTGACAGCTTGCCCCTGATGTAGGATATAGCAAAAAAATAACCACACTATTGATGGTTAAATGGACTTTGTGACAGCTTTCCCCTGATGTAGGATATAGCAAAAAAATAACCACACTATTGATGGTAAATGGACTTGGTGGCAGCTTGCCCCTGATGTAGGATATAGCAAAAAAATAACCACACTATTGATGGTTAAATGGACTTGGTGGCAGCTTGCCCCTGATGTAGGATATAGCAAAAAAATAACCACACTATTGATGGTTAAATGGACTTGGTGGCAGCTTGCCCCTGATGTAGGATATAGCAAAAAAAATAACCACACTATTGATGGTTAAATGGACTTGGTGGCAGCTTGCCCCTGATGTAGGATATAGCCAAAAATTAACCACACTATTGATGGCTAAATGTACTTGGTGGCAGCTTGCCCCTGATGTAGGATATAGCCAAAAAATAACCACACTATTGATGGTTAAATGGACTTGGTGGCAGCTTGCCCCTGATGTAGGATATAGCAAAAAAATACCCACACTATTGATGGTTAAATGGACTTGGTGGCAGCTTGCCCCTGATGTAGGATATAGCCAAAAAATAACCACACTATTGATGGTTAAATGGACTTGGTGACAGCTTGCCCCTGATGTAGAATATAGCAAAAAAAATAACCACACTATTGATGGTTAAATGGACTTTGTGGCAGCTTGCCCCTGATGTAGGATATAGCAAAAAAATAAACACACTATTGATGGTTAAATGGACTTGGTGGCAGCTTGTGCTGGCGCACCACAAGCCACAAAATGGCTGCCGATCACCCCAGAAAAAAGTGACTGAAAAACGCTCTGGGCAGCCTAAAAACAGTGAGCAATTGAATAACAGCAGTTCAATGATCCACAGCTGTAGATCGATTACTGACTTAAGTGTTTTGGAGGAGTTAATCACTGCCTAATCTCGCCCTAACGTCGCAGCTGCAACCTCTCCCTACACTAAGCACAGCAGAGTGACGTGCGGCGCTACGTGACTCCAGCTTAAATAGAGGCTGGGTCACATGCTGCACTGGCCAATCACAGCCATGCCAATAGTAGGCATGGCTGTGATGGCCTCGTGGGGCAAGTAGTATGACGCTTGTTGATTGGCTGCTTTGCAGCCTTTCAAAAAGCGCCAAGAAAACGACGAATACCGAACCCGGACTTCGGGTTCGCTCATCCCTAATAATGACCTGTGTAGAAGCTCAAACAGTTAAAATGATCCACTGTAGTATTTCAAGCAGTTATAATGCCCCCTGTAGCAGCTCAGGTATCTATAAAGCCCCTTTGTAGTTGCCTCCAGTATTTCTTATGCTACCTCTAGACATAATGTCTCCTGCAGTGTCCCCTACAGTTATAATGCTCTTCTGCAGTGTCCCCTACAGTTATAATGACTCCATGTAGTAGCTTCAGTGGTTATAATGCCCCCTGTGGTAATTTCAGTAGTTATAATGCCATCTGTAGTAGCTTTAGTAGTTATATTGTCTACCTTTATTAGCTCCAGTAGTTTTATTTCCCTCTGTAGTACCTCAAGTAGTTAAAATGCCCCTGTAGTAGCTCCAGGAGTTACAATGCCCCCTATTATAGTTCTGTTATTTATAAAGCCCCGCTATAATCTCTTCAGTATTTATAGTGTGCCCCCTTAATATAATGTTTCCTGCAGTGCCCCCTGTGGTGAAAAAGCCCCCTGAAGTGCTCTGTGTAGCTTTCACACCCTCTTGCAGTTTTAACCCCCCCCCCCACTACTATAGTGCTAGTATATAATACACAGCATAGTTTCAGTATATAATACTCCTCTGAGAGTGCCAGTATGTTTACTTTCCAGTACATAATACTCCCCCGTTGTGTCTGTATATAGTGTTCAATATAGTACCAGTATATAATGGTCCACCTATAGTGCCAGTATATAATGCCTCCCGGTATATAATGCTCCCCCTGTAGTAATACTATAATACCCTCCAGTATATAATGATCTCCTTCTGTAGTGCCAGTATTTAATTCTCTAAGTTTATAATGCCCCTCCTGTTGTACCAGTATATAATGCTACCCCGATAGTGCCAGTATATAATCTCCCAGGATAGAAAACTGAATCCAGATTTCATCCGTACCTCCTTAGGGTCCATTCACACGTCCGTTGTTTCTTTCCTGATCTGTTCCGTTTTTTGCTGAACAGATCTGGACCAGATCTGGACCCATTCATTTTCAATGGGTCCTGGAAAAAAACGGACAGCTCAATGTCTGATTTTTTTCAGGACCCATTGAAAATGAATGGGTCCAGATCTGGTCCAGATCTGTTCAGCAAAAAACGGAACAGATCAGGAAAGAAACAACGGACGTGTGAATGGACCCTAAGTGCGTACACAGGCGATCGCAGCTACTCCATTTTTTTCTCATAATCTTTTAGTATATAATGCTCCTCCTGTCGTGCTAGTATAACATGTCCCCCTGAAGTGCCAGTATATAATGACCCCAGTATATAATGCTTCTCCTGTACTGCCAGTATATAATACTGCATGTAGGGCCAATATATAATTCTCCACCTATAGTGTAATAAAATAATAATCCTCAGTAAATAATGCCACTTATAGAGCCAGTATATAATGCACATCTGCCCACCCATAGAGCCAGTATATAAGCCATATCCACCGCCCTAAGGCTACATGCACACGACCCTATGTGTTTTGTGGTCCGCAAAAAAAACTGATGACGTCCGTATAGCATCCAATCTTTTTTGCAGATCATTGTAACAATGCCTATCCTTGTCCGCAAAACGGACAAGAATAGGACATGTTAAGAAAAAATTGCGGTGCTACGGAACGAACACACGGATGCAGATAGCACACGGTGTGCTGTCTGCATTTTTTGCGGACCCATTGCGGACCTTTTGCAGGTCCTGAAAGAAGAAGAAAGAAGACGATGCCGGCTGCGCAATCAAGTGGATGAGGTGAGTTAATTTTTTTTATTTTTGAACCCCTCAATCCACATTTTAGTAAGCATTCTGTATTAAGGATGCTATTATTTTCCCTTATAACCATGTTATAAGGGAAAATAATACAGTGAATTTACTTTAATTGAGTCCTAGGTTGCTCATCCCTATCATCTCCTAGCAACTATGCGTAAAAATCGCACCGCATCCGCTCTTGCTTGCGGATGCTTGCGATTTTTATGCAGCCCAATTCATCTCTATGGGGCCTGCGTCGGGTGAAAAACGCTGAATATAGAACATGCTGCAATTTTCACACAACGTACAAGTGATGCGTGAAAATTTCCGCTCATCTGCACAGCCCCATTGAAGTGAATAGGCCCGGATTTAGTGCGGGTGCAATCCGTTCACCTCACGCATTGCACCCGCGCGAAAAACTCGCCCATGTGACAGGGGCCTTACACTTTGCATCCCCCATAAGGTCATACAAGACCTCTGGGGGACATTTAACTTAACTTTTTTTTTTCCACTAGTGATTTCTCCTGTAACTGGGGCTGATATAGTAGCCCCAGTTACAGTGGAAATACACCCCCCAGAGAGGCTGTACAGCAGAATACAACGCTGTACAGCCTCAGAGCAGGGCTGATCGAGGTCTATGGAAGACCCGACAGCTATTGCACTCACCCGACCCTGGCGGTCACATGACCACCGGGCCGGTACAGAAAGCACATAGCGCTTCATGTTCTGTATACACAGCACTCGCTGAGTGCTGTGTATACAGCGATCTAGAAGGCAGGGACACCTGGGAACTGTCCCTGCCTTCTCTCTGGGTTGCCCTGCTGTCACTGACAGCGGGCCCCCCCACTCGGCCGCTGCGCGATTAGCGTGCAGCTGCCATCTCTGAATGGACGTTCCAGAATGTCCATTCAGAGATAAACATCCACTCATAGGACGTTTATATGCTATGGGCGGATGTGAGGTGGTTAAAAACATATTATAATATACACCTCAGCTGCTGCAGAACCACTTTTAGTCTTCTAGTTTAGCACCTAATTGTCTGGACCATAACTCTTCTGTAAATGATCTCTACTCAAAGTCTGAAATCAATCAACATAACAATAAAAATCATTTTAAGAGATTTTATTAATGGTGGCATTATTTCCTGTTGATGATATAGCGCCAATATATTCTGCTGCACTATACAGGACATGACCACTATTCATATAGGAAGTCAATTAACCTATCAGTATATTTTTGGAGTGTGGGAGGAAACCGGAGTACCCGGAGGAAACCCACGCAAACACGGGGAGAACATACAAACTCCATGCAGATGTTGGTACTGGTGAGATTTGCATCCTCAACCCCACTGCTGCATGGCAACAGTGCTAATCACCGAGCCACCGTGTTGCCCAAGAGATTATTCGAAGACTATATTTTGTTGGGAAAATGGAGTTTTGACTTTCCACAGGTCTTCTGGATGACTCAATATACGTTCTGCCATCTTGGCTGGCCTGATGTTCTGACTGATGATGGGACATGATGGTCACTGATGTTTTTTTCAGTTGTACTCTACAAGAACGATCTTGTTGTAACATGTGCCACACACAAACTTCTCAGTGTCGAGAGAGGCCGTCCAACGTCCAACTCTAGAGTGGGAAACAAAACCTTTATTAAAGACAAATACTAAATGCACAAACATAGCCAAAGTCAGTTACAGAGTCCCCTTCATTCCGAAACTAGTAAAGCAATCAGTGGTGGTAACTAGAATATCCAACATACTATAATAATAACACAAGAGGCCAGAAGTACAAGTACACAATCTCCCTGCCAGCATCAGGCTCTAGTCTGTTCATGGTTTATGTACTAAGCACTATGACCTATCATGAAGTTGTTGTACCTGAACTCGCAGCCTGAGCATTGGTAGATCACCGGGTAGTGGACTTCAAAGCTGTGTAATACAGTGATCGGTGGGAGCTCAGGGAGAATCTGCATGGCCTTCTCACAATAGGACACCCATAGTGGGCTGTGGCCAAAGTCTCCATCTCCATCAATGAGCCAGCAGGCAGCATGACACATCTCATGAATCAATGTGTCTCTAAGTCGATCTAAAGAAAGAAGAGGATACACATACAAGCAGTAGTAAGACATATGTAACATTTCTCTGAAGCAAACATATAAATCGTACATGATGTGAAACCTACCTGCAGAATCGCAGATTTTATCAGAAAGCTGGATGATGGCAGAGTGTTCCCCATTATTCAGAAGGAAACCAGTGCGACCAGCTTGTAGTTTCAGCCTTTTATTCCAGCTGATGTCCAGGTCTGCAGGAAGCTACAGAGGAAGAAAGGATAAAAAAGAAAGAAATGACATAGTTGATGAACGAGTCTACAGAGATATACCGTGTATACAAGATACACCAAACAAACCCGTCATTTACTGCGACCACATTGCCCGATAACTGGCTGGCATAATTGTATACCTGATTCTCAAAGACGGTTCTGTTATAAAACTTGTACAGACGTCTTGCCAGCTTCTTTTTGTTTTGATGGAAATTGGTCACGTATTTAGATGTGGGAGAAGACAGATCTTTCAGGAAACAGTAATTGATGGGACGCTCCTGTCTCCTACTACTAAAATATAATAGAGGATGAAAGATTCAGACACACGTCTAACACCGTAGCTGAGAATATACTAAAAAATAACACTGCCACCTAGTGACCAAATAACATGAACTAGATATCTCGGTTTATATAGAGATACACTACCTTGCTGTCTCCTCCTGCACAAAACTAAAACGTGGAGAATTCGGCTCTGGAAAATATAACAAATATCATCATTTACTTTTATGTCATTCAGTTTTCCTAATGAAGAAAAGTCTAATTTGTTATTTTCCTGGAAGGAGTTTATGATGATTAGATACCTGAGTCTATGTATAATAGGTGTGGAACAGAGCCACCATCATCATCTTCAAGGCTCCTTGAAGACCTTGGAATAAGTGGATGAGACTAGAATAAAGAAGAAACATAAAGACCAAAATACTAAGATAGAAGCAAAAGAAGCGATATAGTCTAAAGACAATGCACTATCCCACTGACCACCGCTAGAAACCAGCGCCACAGAACACCCTGTAGAGAAGTCACCGCTTACCTGATGGAGATTCTCATCACTGCTGCTGTCCTCTGTATCGGACGCAAATATTCTGCGGCATTTTTTATTGACCAGTAACTATTAAAGGAAATGATTAATCACACATAAAAAGTTGACATAACTATCTTCTCATTATCTCTGGCAAATTCTAGAAAACAGACGGTATAAGGATACAAGTCCTGGGGTACAACAGAAGATCCCGTCATTGGCCAATAGTATCAGTGGAAGTATCAAACCTTGCAGTATGTATTAAAAATGTTTTGGCACTATGGGCATTACTAGGGCTTAGCCTATGGTATGGGCAATGATATGTGGCTACTATTGGTGTGTGGGCAGTATTGTATGGATACTACTATATGACTGGCAGAATGTGCACTCACATATTTATGGCTAGCATATGTCTATAGACCATGCTAGGACTGGAATTACTCTTGGGCACTGATATATGGACATTGCTACTGAAAGCCTCCCAGTATGGGCACTGATATATGTGGGTGGTCACTTTGGAACATCTGAGTGGAAAAATTAAAATGTATTATTTTCATAGAGGTGCAGGCAGGGCTCTGGTCTGCCCAAGTTACCCCCAGTCTGATAATGGTGTAAGGAAAGGGCTCATAGAAGTATATAAGGTTTATGTCCAGGTTCCTAGATATAAACTAGAATATTGTTCTGATTGTGATGATGTAGTTAGGCTTTAGATTAAAGTGTGATATGAAGACAACTTCTTCCAAAGGCAGCTACTTACCTGGTGATCATTGCCGCTGTCATCGGTATCAGATTCGATTATGAAGCGACGTTTGCGCTTATTTTTAGACATTTTGCTCAATGAAATAGCAAAATCCACACTCCACAAATTCTATCACCCTCAGTGTGTGTGGCCAGAACCGGAACTTTTACCTGCTGTCCATTTTGTGACATCATCATCATTCTATTTAGTTTGTTACAGTACACTAGTATTGTGACATCACTATCAGAGAAGGTACTGATGCTCATAGATACTGTGTATATGCATAATGTGTATATATATATATATATATATATATATATATACTGTATATGTACTGTATATAAATAGATAGAAATATGATATAAATGAGTAAATGTAATAGATCTAAACTACAGGGTGGGCCATTTATATGCATACACCTTAATAAAATGGGAATGGTTGGTGATATTAACTTCCTGTTTGTGGCACATTAATATATGTGAGGGGGGAAACTTTTCAAGATGGGTTGTGACCATGGCGGCCATTTTGAAGTCGGCCATTTTGAATCCAACTTTTGTTTTTTCAATAGGAAGAGGGTCATGTGACACATCAAACTTATTGGGAATTTCACACGAAAAAGTTTCTCTTTGTTTACAGCCATTGACATGTCGCCGAGGTTAACACGTGAGGAGCGGATAGAAATTGTGTTAATGTCTGGTGAACGCAGTAACCGGGTCATTGCAGCAGATTTCAATGCAAGACACCCTACGAGACCACCCATCTCCCATGCTACAGTTAGCAAACTGCTTGCTAAGTTTCGTGAAACTGGTTCAGTGTTGGATTTGCCAAAATGTGGACGCATGAAATCTGTCTCTAATGAAGAAACATCAGTGGCTGTCCTAGCTTCATTCAGCAAGAGCCCACAGCGTAGCACTCGCCGCATGTCACTGGAGAGTGGCATTAGTCGAACATTCCTTCGGCGGATATTAGCTACTCACAAATGGCACCCTTACAAACTCCAGCTACTGCAGTATCTCAACGAGGATGACCCAGATCGGCGCACTGAATTTGCAGAATGGGCAAAACAAAAATTGGAACAGGACCCTCAGTTTACGCAGAAGATTTTGTTCAGTGATGAGGCAAACTTTTATGTGAATGGTGAAGTTAACAAACAAAACCACCGCTATTGGTCTGACACTAACCCTCATTGGATAGATCCCTCCAAGACTGTTGGAACAAAAAAATTGATGGTATGGTGTGGTATATGGGGTACAAAGATAGTGGGGCCATTCTTCATCAATGGGAACCTCAAGGCCACTGGATATGCGAAATTGCTACATGATGATGTGTTTCCCTCTTTATGCACTGAAGCTGGCACGTTCACTGAGTTTTTCCAGCAAGATGGTGCGCCACCACATTATGGGTGTCAGGTCCGAGCATTCCTAGATGAACAGTTTCCTGGAAAGTGGATTGGTCGTCATGGGCCAGTTGAATGGCCACCAAGGTCTCCCGATCTGAGCCCCTTAGACTTTTATCTTTGGGGGTCTTCTGAAGGCAATTGTCTATGCTGTGAAGATACGAGATGTGCAGCACCTGAAACTATGGATACTGGAAGCCTGTGCTAGAATTTCTCCTGCGGTGTTGCTATCAGTGTGTGAAGATTGGGAGAAGAGGGTTGCATTGACAATCCAACACAATGGGCAGCACATTGAACACATTTTATAAGTGGTCAGAAACTTGTAAATAACTCATGAAAGAATAAAGTTACGTTAAAACCAAGCACACCATTGTTTTTCTTGTGAAATTCCCAATAAGTTTGATGTGTCACATGACCCTCTTCCTATTGAAAAAACAAAAGTTGGATTCAAAATGTCCGACTTCAAAATGGCCGCCATGGTCACCACCCATCTTGAAAAGTTTCCCCCCTCACATATACTAATGTGCCACAAACAGGAATTTAATATCACCAACCATTCCCATTTTATTAAGGTGTATCCATATAAATGGCCCACCCTGTAGATACATTACAGTGTATCTTAGTAGCTTAATATTAGTGTATTTACTGTGAGTATTGGTCAGTACTAGGCCCGGTGATATAGTTTGGGATGTGCTGGTCAGTGCATATATCCTCCCAGATGCAACTGAAGAATGAATGGTCCTACCACCAATAAGTGCAATCCACTTTAAGTTAAAAAAAAACACACAAAAAAGTAAAAAGAATAGAGAAGGCTTCACATTACTTCTCATGCATTTATATGTTATGGGCCACAAAAACTTCAGGGTATCTGCAATGTTCCTGCCATTCTAGTCTCCTGATAAAAAATAGAATCTGACATCAGGAATTACAGTTACAATACAATACTGTATATTTCAGCCTGTATTGTATATTTCTTGTATATTGAGGTCTGGTTTAGAAAATCTTTTGCTACATGGCGACATTTGTTACGCAATATTTTATATAATGTATTTCACAGGTATCGCAATGCGACATGGAATATATTGTGACTGCGACATGACAGTCGCAAAAAAATTCAGACTTGGATTTAGACGTTGAAGTTGCAGCACACCATTGAAGTACATTACAGCCGTGTAGCAGTACCCTAATTGTCACTAACTTCTAACAGTAGATACATCCGGTGGAAGTTGAAGGATGCAACCGAGCATGTGCGACCACCTCAGCAAGGTGGGCAGAGAGATAAAGAGAATTAAGGAAAACAACAAACAGCAGGTGGCACTATACACATACATTTTAATGAATAACAATAGTCAAGTTTTAATTATATGCAATTAAAAAGTATTTAGGTCCAGGTGCTGGTTTATTATTATGCAATTTTGTACTCTATATTGCAGTGAGTTTTCGCATTGCATGTTTTTGTCTTTTAATGTTGTTCCCTGCCATAGCAATGTGCTCCTGCGGTTAGGTATGTGCTGACTGACCCCCTTTTTTGTCTCTCTTTGCAGTTTGTACTGGAGGTGTGGCTGCCTCCTCAGTCATGCACTCCTAACCACCCTGTCTGCCCTATAGGCTGATTTTAATTAGTGTGAGTATATAGTCAGGCCTGCTCCCCCTCACTCACTGAAGCCATTTGGCACCAGGAGTGAGATAGTTTGTGGACCCTCACTGTAGTCTTTGGTGGCCATTTGGCGCCGGGGGTGTTGTGGAGTGGGCCTGCATGCATGTTGGTACCTGCACTCATTGGATACAGTGGAGGCCATTTTGGCACCCTATATTACAGTTATTGAGGCAGACCCAGCATGCATGTGGAACCTACACTCCCTGAAGTGTATGGTAGCCGTCATGGCACCTACCAGGTAGAATTTAGTGTTAGGAACCCGTCTAACAGAGATCGCCTTGACATGCGGCAGACGGGCTCAAATAATTTTGTATAAAACCATTTCCCAAGTATCTCTCACTTATAGTGTAGCACTTGTAATTATTATGCAATTTTGTACTCTATATTGCAGTGAGTTGTCGCATTGCATGTTTTTGTCTTTTAATGTTGTTCCCTGCCATAGCAATGTGCTCCTGCGGTTTGGTATGTGCTGACTGACCCACTTTTTTGTCTCTCTTTGCAGTTTGTACTGGAGGTGTGGCTCCCTCCTCAGTCATGCACTCCTAACCACCTTGTCTGCCCTATAGGCTGATTTTAATTAGTGTGAGTATATAGTCAGGCCTGCTCCCCCTCACTCGCTGAAGCCATTTAGCACCAGGAGTGAGATAGTTTGTGGACCCTCACTACAGTCTTTGGTGGCCATTTGGCGCCGGGGGTGTTGTGGAGTGGGCCTGCATGCATGTTGGTACCTGCACTCATTGGATACAGTGGAGGCCATTTTGGCACCCTACATTACAGTTATTGAGGCAGACCTAGCATGCATGTGGAACCTACACTCCCTGAAGTGTATGGTAGCCGTCATGGCACCTACCAGGTTGAATTTAGTGTTAGGAACCCGTCTAACAGAGATCGCCTTGACGTGCCGCAGACGGGCTCAAATAATTTTGTACAAAACGATTTGCCAAGTATCTCTCACTTATAGTGTAGCACTTTTAATTATTATGCAATTTTGTACTCTATTTTGCAGTGAGTTGTCGCATTGCATGTTTTTGTCTTTTAAAGTATGGCATATGTCAAAGGCCTAAAATAGACAGGTATATGTTTGATAAAGTTCATGCTGCGTTATTGCTCATTCTGTCTGTTGTTTTCTTAAGCTTAGATGATGGCCCAAGATGGGATCACGTGTTAATGGAAGGACAGATGGCGGAATCCTAAAAGTCTTTGTATCCGGAACCAAGAGAACCTGAGGTCAAGGCTATCCGTGACGCAAGAGACGTCCAGTCGGAGCCTACCCAGATGTATCCAAGATGTATCCAGGAAGGACAAGTGGGCAGAGCCCCAGGAGATTCGACAGCCGCTGCAAAAGTACATCACACCAATGCAAGACATGAAGATATGACGCCAAGCACCGCTTGCTAATTCGAGTTGCCAAGTTGCTGACAAGCCAGGAAGCTATTACTTCCAGTTTTTCATTTTAGCAGCAACGTTATTAAGTTAGAGGACCAAAGAAAGATCTTAACTAGAGACACGTTTCCAGAAAGTCCAGAGAATGACTGAAATGTCTCTCTCTACAGTGGTCATAAAAGAAAAGAACCAAACAATTGTATAATATGCGTTCTATGAACCAACGCGTTTATCACTAATACAAGGAACGTAACACACTTGTGGTTAAACTAATCATAGAGTTTGTGCGTTATATTTGTGTCGTAAAAGTACACACAAAGTTGTGATACATTTATTCCAAGGTAAAACCTGTGTTTCCCAATCCATAATGATTCGGAGCATTTAGCCTATTCAACCTTCTAATAACGAAATTGAATATGCTGAAAAGGGGGGATTTGTTGTGCCTTTTCATAGGTAAATGCATTGATATCCAATTATTCTAGTCAAGATGGATGTTCATTGCCTTTAAGAGCCATGCTCGACTATAGTTACAATTTTGTATGTGTTGAGTAGGCCGAAGTAAGGTCGCACAAAGGTTTCTGTGTAAAAAGGTTTCTACTCTTCAGTATTATTCTTCTCATTAATGTACCAGTCTGAGAAGAGGCCTCTCCTTGTCTACTTATAAATTTATGACGGGAAATAAATATAAGCTCTATGCAGCTGGTGATAATTACCTATACAATTAGGCATTTATTAATGAAGCAAAATATATAATATTCATGTATTCGTTTAATGAGCCTTAGTCTTTAGCATAAGACAATCAGTAGGACATATATTTATTACTTTATATTATATTGTTATATGTTATGAAGACAAAATGTATCCAGTATATTATATATATTTCTCATTAGGAGAATATTCGTCTCTAAAAGAGTGTCTGTAAAGATGTGTTTTGTAACAATTAATCACATCTTTGGTATGACAGGAGGTACTGATATCTCTGTGAGAAAACAAGGCTATTCATATCATTATGATCCATAAATGAACAGTGTGAGTAACATTCAAAGAGACGCCTAGAGGTCTGTCTCTAATTGCTTCAAGTGTCAGAATTAATCCCTATAGCTTTGAATTAAAGGGAACCTGTCACCAGGATTTTGGGTATAGAGCTGAGGACATGGCTTGCTAGTTGGCCGCTAGCACATCCGCAATACCCAGTCCCCATAGCTCTCTGTGCTTTTATTGTGTAAAAAAAAACGATTTGATACATATGCAAATTAACATAAAAGAGTCATATCTTACTTGTGTGACCAGAGAAGAGTCATATTTTTAAGCTCTGACTCATCTCAGGTTAATTTGCATATGTATCAAATCGGTTTTTATACAGAATAAAAGCACACAGAGCTATGGGGACTGGGTATTGCGGATGTGCTAGCGGCCATCTAGCAACCCATGTCCTCAGCTCTTTACACAAAATCCCTGTGACAGGTTCCCTTTAAAGCTTCTAAGGTCAAATGTATAAAATACGCTTTATTGAGACTTACATAAGTTAACCTTTTATACTATGATGCAAATAGCTTACACAGCAGTGCCACCTAGGTATGAGTAGGTGACATTACAACAATAGCATAAGTGCATTCTGGGTAGGGTTATGATGTCACAATTTTTAGCAATGGTCACGCCCATCCGACAATAATTGGAAAGTTCCAAACTAGGAAGGTGTATCTAAATGTTAAAGTTTGTGGTCATAAACCACACAAAGAAGAAAAACATGAGAGGAGAAAGAAGAAGAGAAGTTGAGCTCTCTAGAGGGGTCTATCAAGATGAAAGCCATGGTGAGATGCACTATGATGGACCACCCAGCTTTCCTAGGAGCAGAAGTGAGATTCCTACTAGGACTTGGTAAGAGACACAGAAAATGATATTTCATTTTATTAAGACTAATTTGATAGTGTGGGTGAAATTATACGTATGTATATGTACTGTAGTATTAGGATATTGTGAGGCTTCATTCTACCTGCAGAAGAATCAAGACTCAAAATCTAGCAAAGCATTAAATAATTGCTTAGATATATATATATTGATAGAACATTCTTCGCCATGCAAAGTGATGGATTCTCACAGGAAAGACTTATTTAAAGTCCTTCCCATTTCATATATGGTCTAGCAATGATCCTAGATCCCTGTTATTTGTCTTAATAGTCTTACCAAAGTCACATATGTGAAAATAGTCCAGGATGAGGCGGAAGGATACAGTTATCTCTTCTCAGTTATATACTTGGATGGATCTGCCCATGCCTGAAGTCATGTGATGTGTAGTTGGTTAGGGGGGCAGAATGTATTTAGCATTCCATATTGATGTCTAGGATTAGACATGCCCATCTTGATATCATGAGGTTTTCTCTGAACAGAAGTAATGTGTATAAATTATGTTCCTATTTGATATCCTAACCTAATAATAGCTTGTGTATAATGTGACAAGTTACTTCCACTCACATGTATTGTTAAGCTTGTAAAGTGAGGCCGTACTGGGCGACAGTTAGGGGAGGCCGTCATGAGGGGTTTTGGCAGGAGGGGGGCCAGCGGTGATAAGGTTAAGTAGCTGTAGGAATTGCGGTGGGTGGAGTTAGAAGTGGGTGGTATAGGGAGGTTATATTAAGGGGAGGAGTGTAGGAGCCATTTTAGATTTTAAAATCTAGGAGAAGAAGCAAACTTGCGTGATGGAGGTTGAGGCTTTGATTGAGCAGTTGCGGGCAGCGGCGGAGACCCGGGAACCCGAATGGCTGCAGGACCAGGTGGCTGGTGTGTTGCAGGGGGCGGCGGTGAGTAGTGTCAGCTCACCGCCAACTGGTAGACGGCCGCGGCGGGTACGGCCGCCGGCGCGCCTTAGTCCTGAGGCGACCCCCAGAGCTCGGCGCCGGGTGCAGAGCCCCCTCGGGGACCCTTCACTGAGGGAGGGCGGTGGTGTGCCTGCTGCCAGACCCTCCCGACGTGGGAGGAATCAATATGCACGGCGGAGCCCTAGAACAGGCGGGCGGATCCCTCCCCCGCCTCCGGCAGTAAGAGCGGTGGATGCGGGACCAGGTGCGGCGGGTGCCCCCAGTCCGGGGGAGGCCGCCCGGCGTGGGAGAGAGCAGCAGGCGGTCGTGGCTGTGGGCAGTGAGATGGCGGTGGCGCACAGGCCACAGGAGACAGTTGGACAACATGGCGGAGGCTCCGCCCATCGTGTGAGGGGAGAAGAGCATGGCACATCCAGCAGGCCAGGTGCTGGGATGTTGGTGGCGCAAGAAGAAGAGGTTCGTGCTGAGGAGGAAGATCATCAGGAAGCAGGACCTTCGGCTGCGGGGTTCACAGCCCCCCGGCAGCTTGGTGAGGCTAACTGTGGTATCATTAATGCGTGGACGGGTGGCCAAGGGGGAGGTGGGGGGCCACAAGGTGATTTGGGTAAGGGATTGGGGCAGCTTTTTCAGAGTTTGGCGGGGTGGGTGGCTGGTTTTGGGGGGGCAGGAATGTCACCTGTGCCTGCATGGGGAGTGGGGGCTGGGGTGCGTGGTGGTCCGGCTAGTGTGACGAGCAGGGTGGGAGACTCGGTGTCCCTGCAGACGCAGGTTGGGGGGGAGGATGATAGGCCAAAAGTGGACGACACAGCGCGGGGGGAAGTGTATGTCTGCTTTGAGGGTCCTTTGGGGGCGCACTTAAAAATGGAAGTGCGGGAGCGCATTTGGAAGGGGGAGTATGTGGAAATATTTTCCTTGCTCCCCCTGGAGAGGTTTAATTTAGATAGGGGTAAGAAGGAGGAGGGTAAGAAGGAGGATGAGGAGAAACGGAGGTTTCGTCTTATTCCACGGACATTTTCTAATTGGCTGCAGGCATTTGCTATTTTAGCCAGTGTGGTAGGAGAAAAGAAGCCGGAGTGTTGTTCGGCGCTTTTCTGCTATATGGATGCGATTGGGGAAGCGTTTCGTGTGTACGGGGGGACGGGTTGGTTGCGGTACGACGAGCAGTTCCGGCAGAGGATGGCGGTGCGTAGTACAATTAGATGGGATCATAAAGACATAGGGTTATGGATGCGGGTGATGGCTCCGGTGCGTGCGGTGCAGTCCTTTCGGGGGGAGTCAGGGGGATCAGGACAGGCAGCTTTCTCAGCGGCGTCGGCAAAAGGGCTTTGCTTCCTCTTTAACGAGGGCAACTGCAGGTTTGGGGCAAAGTGTCGTTTTAAACATGAATGTTCCGCATGCGGCGGGAATCATGGATTCAGTCCAGGGGAGGGCTGGCAGCCATAGTCCTGGGGGGTAAATCCAGTCAAGTGGCCCATTTTTAGCCCCGCCCATTATTAAAAGCCCCTCCTACATTTAATAGGCCACTCCCAACACACACTGTACAGCTGACATTCTATAGTTGAGGCCTGTCTACACATCATACGAAGAGGGGAGGACCTGTCCTGGCTGCACTGCCTGCTTATACAACAAGCTACAGCCAGGAAGCTCCTCCGCTCTCCTCCCTCCCCAGATCCTGCTTAAGGCTTGTGGTTCCCCCCCACCATCTGCCACCCGCCCGTGGCCTGCTGCCCCCTTTCGTCATCCTCACCCAGCTCTGAATCCTCCTTCTGCAAATGGCAGGGGGAGGAGCCGGAGCATCTCCTCTCCTACATAGCACCACATACCTCTTACATCCAATGTCACCTTTGTTGTAGACGTTCTTTTTCCTCATCTTCTCCATTCAGACCAGACCGCCATGATGATTTTTCAGCCATCTCCCGTCTCTGCAGAGATTGAGAAACAGACATTAGTTTCCTGCCACCCCCAATACTATACTGCAGAAACAGTACCCCTGGGAATACTACTACCACACAGATAGTGCCCCCTTAAACAATTATTGGCACACAGTGCTCTAAAAAATAACTGCGCCCAGACACTAATAGTATAAAGATAATGTCCCCCAAAAATAATTGTGCTAAGCTGATACTGTGCTAGGGTGCCCCCAAAGTAACAGTGCCCCCCAAAATCCCACCAATAGAAATAATTATCTGCCAGAGCACACTTAGTAGTAATAATGCCCCAATAGTGCCCTAGTAATCATGTTCCTCATAGCCCCCCAGTAGTAGTAAAGCTCCCCATAATACCCCCTAGTAGTACTAATTTTCCCTATAATATGACAGTACATGAAATACCCCCGCTTAGTGCCCGCAGTTGAGCTAATGTCCCCATAATGTATGCCAGTATAAAATACCCCTATATAGTGCCCCAGTAAATGCACTCATACTGCTCCTCTCCCCCTTCCCCATAGTGTCCCCCATAATATGCCAGTAAAAAAATGCCCCTTAGTACCCCCAGCAGATGCCCCTATAGTGCTCCTCTCCCCCACAATGTGCCAGTAAAAAAAATTCCCTTCTTAGTGCCACCATATGCCCCAATAGTGCTCCACTCCCCCATAGTGCCCCCAAATAATGCCCCATAGTGCCGCTCTCCCCTATAGTGCCTGCCATAATGTGCCAGTAAAAAATGCCCCCTTAGTGCTACCAAATGCCATAGTGCCCCCCATAATGTTCCAATACAAAAGGCCCCTTTAGAGCCCCCACTTCCCCATAGTGCCCCCAAATAATGCCCCTATAGTAACCCCAGATGCCCCATAGTGCTGCTCTCCCCTATGGTGCCCCCCAGAATGTGCCAATAATTAAAAAAAAGCCCCTTTAGAGCCCCCAGATACCCCCATAGTGCTCCTCTCCCCCATGGTGCCCCCCCATAATGTGCCAGCAAGAAATGCCCCCATAGTGCCAGCTCCCCCCCCATAGTACAAGCCCCCCATAGTGCCAGGCCCCCCATAGTGGCAGCCCCCCCATAGTGCCAGCCCCCTTATAGTGCCAGCTCCCCCATAGTGCCAGCCCCCCCCCCGTAGTGCCAGCCCCCCCATAGTGCCAGCTCCTACCCCATAGTGCCACCCCCCCCATAGTGCCAGCCCCCTTTATAGTGTCAGCCCCCCCATAGTGCCACTTCACCCATAGTGCCAGCCCCCTTATAGTGCCAGCTCCCCCATAGTGCCAGCCCCCCCCGTAGTGCCAGCCCCCCCATAGTGCCAGCTCCTACCCCATAGTGCCAGCCCCCCCCATAGTGCCAGCCCCCTTATAGTGCCAGCCCCTTTATAGTGTCAGCCCCCCCATAGTGCCAGCTCCTACCCCATAGTGCCAGCCCCCCCCATAGTGCCAGACCCCTTATAGTGCCAGCCCCTTTATAGTGTCAGCCCCCCCATAGTGCCACTTCACCCATAGTGCCAGCCCCCTTATAGTGCCAGCTCCCCCATAGTGCCAGCCCCCCCCGTGGTGCCAGCCCCCCCCCATAGTGCCAGCCCCCTTATAGTGCCAGCCCCTTTATAGTGTCAGCCCCCCCATAGTGCCAGCTCCTACCCCATAGTGCCAGCCCCCCCCATAGTGCCAGCCCCTTTATAGTGCCAGCCCCTTTATAGTGCCACTTCACCCATAGTGCCAGCCCCCTTATAGTGCCAGCTCCCCCATAGTGCCAGCCCCCCCCGTGGTGCCAGCCCCCCCCCCATAGTGCCAGCTCCCCTATAGTGCAAGCCCCCCCATAGTGCCAGCTCCTACCCCATAGTGCCAGCCCCCCCCATAGTGCCAGCCCCCTTATAGTGCCAGTCCCCCATAGTGTCAGCCCCCCCCATAGTGTCAGCCCCCCCCCATAGCTCCAGCCCCCCCCATAGTGCCAGCCGCCCCATAGTGCCAAGTGCCCCATAGTTCCAGCCCTATAGTGCCCCCCCCATAGTGCTAGCTCCCCCAAAGTGCCAGATTCCCCACCTTAGTGCCAAATCCCCCCATAGTGCCAAATCCCCCCCATAGTGCCAGATCCCCCCCCCATAGTGCCAGCCCCCCCATAGTGCCAGCTCCTCCCCCATAGTGCCAGCCCCCTTATAGTGACATCCCCCCATAGTGTCAGCCCCCCATAGTGCCAGCTCCCCCTATAGTGCCAGCCCCCCCATAGTGCCAGCTCCCCCATAGTTCCAGCCCCCCCTATAGTGCCAGCTCCCCCTATAGTGCCCCCCCCCCATAGTGCTAGCTCCCCCAAAGTGCCAGATCCTCCCCCATAGTGCCAGATCCCCCCCATAGTGCCAGCCCCCCTTATAGTGCCAGATCCCCCCCAATAGTGCCAGCCCCCTGCAAAGAAGAAAAAAAAAACAACACTAATACTTACCTCCATCAGCAGCGATGCAGCCTCTTCTGGCCTGTGTCCCTGCTGTGTGCTGGCTCAGGCGTCGCAATGATAATGACGTCATTGCTCTGCCTGAGCCGGCCTCTGATAGGCTGCAGGCATTAGTGCCTGCGGCCTATCAGAAGAACAGGGGAGGGACACGCCTCTCCCTCCCCTGCCCCACAGCACACAGCACGGCCGCAATGACATCCAGGGCCGCGCCGCCTGTGGTGATGATCGGCGGTGCGGCCCTGAAGAATTTAAAAAAAAAAAAAAAAAAAAAAAAAAAATTTTTTTTTTTTTAAAGACGGTCGGCCCAGTGGCCGTTTATTTCGGGCGGCCTGGGGGGCAATTGCCTCCCTGCCCCCCGTCCCAGCCCGCCCCTGATTCAGTCGTTGTTTTAGAGGGGGTAGGCAAAAGGGGGGTGAGGCAGGTGGAAAAGGGGCTGACACCGGCGCGGGTAGCAGAGATGGGCCCCTTCCTAAGTAGATATCCGGATCAAGGGATGGCGGAATTTTTGAGGGTCGGTTTTACGGAAGGTTTTGTTATCCCCTCGTTTCCAGTACCGGTGGTTGCGGGGAGAAAAAATTTGCGTTCGGCACTGGAGCATCCCGGGGTGGTGTCTGAAAAATTGGCGAAGGAGGTATCTTTGGGGCGCATGGATGGCCCCTTTTTGAGTCCACCTTTGGTCAATTTGAGGATATCACCTTTGGGGATTGTACCCAAGAAGGAGCCGAACAAGTTTCGGTTAATTCATCATTTGTCCTATCCAAAAGGTGCGTCGGTCAATGAAGGTATTGACCCTGAATTATGTTCAGTGGTTTATACTTCATTTGATGCGGCTGTAGAGTGGGTGAGAAAACTGGGGGTGGGGGCGTTGTTGGCAAAAACGGATATTGAGGCTGCGTTTCGGTTGTTGCCTGTTAATCCGGATAGCTTGCATTTGTTGGGTTGTTATTGGGAGGGGGGTTATTTCGTGGATAGGTGTTTACCAATGGGGTGTTCAGTGTCATGCGCATATTTTGAAGCATTCAGTTCCTTTTTGGAGTGGGTGGTTAGGGACGTTTCGGGTTGTTCATCCATTATTCATTATTTGGATGATTTTCTTTGTTTGGGTCCGGCGGAGTCTAGGGTCTGTTCGTTGTTACTTAGCACTTTGGAGTCGGTTTTTGGTTTATTTGGGGTCCCGTTGGCTGAGGAAAAAACGGTGGGTCCCACTACGGAATTGAGTTTTTTGGGTATTGTTATCAACACGGAAAGGATGGAATGTCGGTTGCCTGAGGATAAATTGCAGGATTTACGTTTAGTGGTGGAGAGGGCTAGGATATCGGCTAAGATTAGGTTGAGGGACTTGCAATCGCTGCTTGGGAAACTCAATTTTGCATGTCGGATTATGCCAATGGGGAGAATTTTTTGTCGGCGGTTGGCGGGGGCTACTGCAGGCGTTACGGCCCCGCATCATTTTATAAGGTTGGGGAAGGAATTAAAAGGGGATTTGGCGGTGTGGGGGGAATTTTTGCAGCAGTTTAACGGTCGGACTTTGGTTTTGGGGGCAGCTGTGGATAATTTTGACTTTGAGTTGTTTTCGGATGCGGCGGGCGGTTCGGGATTTGGGGTGTACTGTCATGGGCAATGGTGTGCTGGTAGGTGGCCGATTAGCTGGGTGGAGAGGGGATGGGTTCGGAATTTGGCATTGTTAGAGCTTTTTCCAATTGTATTAGCCATGGTGTTGTGGGGGGATCGGTTTAGAGATAAAAAAATCCGTTTTCACTGTGATAATTTGGGGGTGGTTCAGGCCATTAATGGTATGACGGCGTCTTCACCGCCGGTTATTCGATTGTTACAGCATTTGGTTTTGGTCTGTTTGTCGCGTAATGTTTGGGTGGTAGCAGTACATGTGCCAGGTATTTTTAATAATATTGCGGATGCCCTTTCTCGTTCTCAGCTGGAGCGGTTTCGGCAACTGGCGCCAGGAGCGGATGCCGAGGGAGTGGAATGTCCGGAGTCCATGTGGGAGATGTTGGAGGTATCATAGACGGTCTCCTTCGGGACTCAATGAGTACCGGAACATGGCTGGCGTACGGTAAAGTGTGGGGGGAGTGGCTGGATTGGTGTGGGGAGTTGGGGGCGCACGTTGATGAGGGGGATATTCCGTTATTGTTGTTTTTAGGGCATGTGAGGGAGCTGGAGTGGTCGGTGTCAAAGTTGAATAAATGGATTGCTGGGCTGGCCTTTGGTTTCAAATTGAGGGGTTTGGCAGATGTGACCAAGACGTTTTTAGTGAGGCAGGTGTTAAGGGGTTGGCGGCGCGGTCAGACGGTCACAGATAAAAGGAGGCCAGTCTCGTTTGATTTGTTATTAAGATTAGGCACGCAGTTGGAATTGGTTGGTAGTTCAGGTTGGGAGGTGAAGCTATTTAGAGCAGCTTTTTCTTTGGCGTTTTTTGGAGCGTTTCGGATTGGCGAGTTGGTATGTCAAAGTGTGCGGGCTGTTGGTGGCGGGCTGCTGAAGGAGGATGTGGGGTTGTTGGATGATAGGGTGGTGATAAAAATTCGTAGGTCTAAGACTGACAAGTTAGGTAAGGGGAGCTTTGTGAGGTTGTTTGAGGTGCCTGGTTGTGCGATGTGTCCGGTTCGGTGTGTTGGGGAGTATACAGCTTTGGGTGGCGCTGAATTAGGTCCGCTGTTGAGGCACAGGGATGGTTCGTATTTGTCCCGGTACCAATTTCTGGCAGTGTTCAGGCGTTGTTTGCAGGAGTTGGGTATTACAGCGGGGGACTTTGCGGGGCACTCGTTCAGGATAGGGGCGGCTACGGAGGCGGCCAGGTGGGGCATGAGTGACGAGGTAATCAAGAGGATTGGTAGATGGGAATCTGTTAGGTTTAAGTCCTATGTGCGGGTGGGAATGTTGTAAGAGGGCATTGACTGATGTGTCTTGTGTTTGCCTTGTCTTATTTTTCAGATTCCGGTTCCGCGTTGGTTTGGATCATGGGGCACTCGTTCGTGTTCTGGGGTGCTTTGAGGGCCGATGTTCGTCATGAGGGTCGGCAGCTGGGGTTTGGCAGGGACGTCGCGGTTATCAGATGGTTGGGGATGAGAGGTATGTTGTGGCAAGGGGTGTTAAGGGAGGTACATCGTTATGTACGTTTGAGTAGAGCGCCGGATGTCTTGGTGCTACATGTGGGTGGGAGTGATTTGGGGGGGCGGCCCGTTAGAGAGCTGTTAAGGGATATTAAGTTTGACCTGTTACGTTTGTGGTCGTTATTCCCGGGCATGGTCACGGTGTGGTCAGACATCGTGCCTAGGCAGGTATGGCGTGGGGCGCGTTCAGTTGAGAGACTCAATAAGGCAAGGATAAAGGTTAATAGGGCATTGGGTAAGTTTATGGCCAGGAATGGGGCGGTGGCAGTGCGGCATTCGGAGCTGGAGCCTGGAGTGGGGGCGTTTTGGAGGGCCGATGGTGTCCATTTGAATGCCGTTGGTATTGATTTGTGGTCATTGGGGCTTCAAGGAGGAATCGAGCGAGCATTGGGTGTGTGGAGGAACGCGCAATTCTGAGGGTGTTGAGTCAGGTTGCGCGTTGTTGGCGGTGGGAGGTCCTCGAAGTTGGTGGTAAGGATGCTTCAGGTGAATGGGAGGGCCTCAATGGTGGGGCTGGACTCCCATGGTTGGACAGTTGGCTCGGATAAAAGGCGTCCGTCAGGTGGTCTCCGAGCTGGTGCTTTACGGCTGGAGGCAAGACGGATGTGCCAGTTTTTGGTGACTTGTGTTTTAACGAATTTGGGGCTTCAAGGACCTCCCTCGTCATGGGTAAAAAACTGTAATATGATTTATGGTTTGTTGTATTTATGTTAATAAACGGCTGCTGTGGCCATTATTATCCAACTCTGGTCTCTGTGTCTTATTGGGAGAGTTAGGGTAAAGGTGTGGTCAAAGCAGTACAATAGGGGGGCCCCCGAGTGAATAGCCAATAACCCACTCAAGTGAGGCCGTACTGGGCGACAGTTAGGGGAGGCCGTCATGAGGGGTTTTGGCAGGAGGGGGGCCAGCGGTGATAAGGTTAAGTAGCTGTAGGAATTGCGGTGGGTGGAGTTAGAAGTGGGTGGTATAGGGAGGTTATATTAAGGGGAGGAGAGTAGGAGCCATTTTAGATTTTAAAATCTAGGAGAAGAAGCAAACTCCCACCCTCCCTCCCTTGCTGAAGGCCTTAGGGGAAAGGTGGCGGTTTGGGCTGGGGCATGGGTTGTTATGTGTTGTACGTGTATGTTATGTCGCGGCAGTCGTGGCGGTGGGAGGTCCTCGAAGTTGGTGGTAAGGATGCTTCAGGTGAATGGGAGGGCCTCAATGGTGGGGCTGGACTCCCATGGTTGGACAGTTGGCTCGGATAAAAGGCGTCCGTCAGGTGGTCTCCGAGCTGGTGCTTTACGGCTGGAGGCAAGACGGATGTGCCAGTTTTTGGTGACTTGTGTTTTAACGAATTTGGGGCTTCAAGGACCTCCCTCGTCATGGGTAAAAAACTGTAATATGATTTATGGTTTGTTGTATTTATGTTAATAAACGGCTGCTGTGGCCATTATTATCCAACTCTGGTCTCTGTGTCTTATTGGGAGAGTTAGGGTAAAGGTGTGGTCAAAGCAGTACAATAGGGGGGCCCCCGAGTGAATAGCCAATAACCCACTCATGCTTTATATCAACGCTATATATATTCATTTGCATGTATCATTGTGTTTATTTACTGATATATGTTTATAACCTTGTAACCAATAAACCTGTGTGTTATTGTATAATGCAGAACTACATGTTTATCATTAACGTCATCTGACGTCAAAAGAACTTATTTATCTGAGGAAATAGTCGGCTTCAGATGTGAATTGTATCAATTAGGTTGTCCACAATTCACCAGGTCATGATTTTAAGAATTTATGACAAATTTTATACATTTTATTTTTGTATGGTTAATTATTTTTATGACCATAATTAATAATTCTTAATTGAATTACTACCTCCCGACAACATGCAGCCATTGGTTGTCATGGGTGGGCGTGCTGTGGCCACAGGTGGCAAGCCACACCTTTAGGCCATGTCCTTTGAGCTACCAATCCACCCCTGCCTACACCCTCCTACTAGAAGGCATCTGTATTGCTATTCAGTGTAAATTTCGTGCCAAAAAAAGGAGCAGATCCCATCAGAGGAAAATCAAAAACCTTTTTGGATTTGCTCCTGTTTAGGAAGTAAATGGTAAAGTCTTTTACAGCACATTTATTATTAGTAGGATGTCGTGAATAAATTCTAATGCTAAGCTCAGGTGATGCTAACGTAAGAGAATAAGCAGGTCAATCCAAAGGCTTCCATGAGCCCTGGTAAAAACATGGTTCAGGAGCTTCCTTTTCCCGAAAAGAATGTTCGCCATTGTAACAGGCATTCCTCACCAATAAATGGAAACATATTGCATCGTTACACAGGAGGAGATGGGACCTTAATTTCATTTATTTGCCAATAAAAGGGATTGTGTGGGAATCCTTCAGGGCCTGGATCTCTTCCGCCTCGCTGTTGTTGAGCTGTGTTTATTCATCTGTACGTGTTAATGAGCTAAATACAAAGTAGTGTTTGAAAACGAGCTGATAATGGTGGTGATTAGGGAAAATGGGATTAGAGATTAATGTGACTATTTAGTATAGTGTTCAGAGATACTATCTATAGACTGCAGGCTATATTGTACAGGTGGAAGGCAATGGGCAGGTACAGATGGCTGAACGCTAATTAACAAGTGGCGGGTTAATGAGGCTGATTGTTGGCATTTGCTGGCAATTACAGGTACCGCTTTTAATGATATTCTAAATCGTTCCTTTATTAGTTTAAGCTCCTTTCTTCGTACATTTCATCCAATCAGTTATTCCACTCATTTACCTGTTATAGCTTGAGAATACCATCACACGCTCTAGCAAAGCATTTATGCAATTTGTCGTCATGTTAGTCTTTAGCATGATATTTGCCTTAATTAGTTTGCAGAGAATCACAGTTCCCATGGCAGTAGACACAATTAGTAAAAATGACACAAAATGAAACAGCAATTACAACAATGATTGGGGACCTCAAGCCAAGGGTTTCTATAAGATGATAGCAATTGTGGAGTAGCCATTTGGAGGACCAGTGGAAATCCACACATTACCTTTCCCATTTGCAGTGGAGAGATGACCACCCATTTCCAGCCATTCTCCACTTCTGTCTATGAGATGGTAGCAGCACCATTACATCACTCAGATGTTTCTGTGTCTGCTCTTGGCTATGAAGAGTCAGTGCACATTATGTCCATCTCTCACTTGCAAAAGGCTGAGCACTCAAGGGCTTCCAATTGCCTGCCACTAATCTAGAATGGCTGACACCAACAAGAATGTGTGGAACTGAACCTAAATGGACCCCATTCTTCACTACCTTACAAGGAGGTATGTGCTTGATTTGCTGATTGTGGCCCATCAGATGGTCTCCAATACATGTCTGGAACTTTTGCAACTAAGCTCTTGAAGGAACAGAGGATTAGTGTTGAGCGCGAATATTCGAATCGTGAATTGTAATCGCAAATATCGCCACTTCGAGAATTCACGAATATTTAGAATATAGTGCTATATATTCGTATTTGCGAATAGTGTTGAATATTCTAATCGCGAATTTATCGTAAATATATTACATTGCCGATTTTTGCAATCAAGTAAACAATCACTGGAAATCACAAATTCTCGAATTTGAAAATTTATGGCGAATATTCGGCCAAAAATTCACGAAATATCGCAAATTCGAATACTGCCTATGCCTCTCATTACTACAGAAGATGTCAGTAGCTATGGAACAAACAGACAGGACATCAGTCAGCAAAACAACTAAATCTTTAGCTATAATTTCTGAGGTATATAGAATGCCTCCCAACTGTCCCTCTTTTGGAGGGACAGTCCCTCTTTTTGAACCTTAAATGTCACTCTTTTTGACCTGGGGAATTAATGCATAAATGTTCATTAATAATATTACTAAATTGTTTTTTACTAAAGTGTCAGTATCGTTTCTACCTGTATATTAGACCATAACTTCATTATTTTGTTCAATTTCTACCTTACAGTATCTATAATCTGATGATTGATATGCTAATATTTAAATGGATATTAAAGCACACAAAAAAAAAAAATTGTCCCAGGTGCTCCACATGCTGTAAAAAAATAAAGGAACTTACACTCACCTAACCGATCCCCAGCTACTGCAGTTGTGATGGGGGTCAGTAATTATGCTTTGGGCGGAGTTAGAGGCGTGGCTTAGTATGAAAAAATTATCGCAATGCATGCCAGCATAAATTGTCTCTCTGTGCCCTCAAAATAACTCAACACACAGCCATTAATATCTAAACCACTGGCAAAAAAAGTGAGTACATCCCTAACTGAAAATCGCGAAACTGTGCCCATAGTGTCAATATTTTGTGTGGCCACCATTATTTCCCAGCACTGCCTTAACTCTCTTGGACATGGAGTTTACTAGAGCTTCACAGGTTGCCACTAGAATCCTCTCCCACTCCTTCATGATGACATCATGGAGCTGGTGGATGTTAGAGACCTTGTGCTCCTCCACCTTTCGTTGGAGGATTCCCCACAGATGCTCAATAGGGTTTAGGTCTGGAGACATGCTTGACCAGTCCAGTACCTCTACCCTCAATTTCTTTAGCAAGGCAGTGGTCATCTTGGAGGTATGTTTAGGGTCGTTATCATGTTAGAATACTGCCCTGCAGCCCAGTTTCTGAAGGTTGGGGATCATACTCTGCTTCAGTATGTCACAGTACATGTTGCCATTCACGGTTTCTTCAATTAACTGTAGCTCCCCACAGCTGGCAGCATTCATGCAGCCCCAAACCATGACACTCCCACCACCATGCTTGATTGTAGGTGAGACTTGTCTTTATACCCTTCATCTGGTTGCTGCCACACATGCTTCACACCAAGCTGTACACTGACTACTTTAAATTGTATCAAAGTGTCATAGCTGTTGTCCCATGAAAAGGTATAATAAAATATTTACAAAAATGTGAGGGGTGGACTCGCTTTTGTGAGATACTATATATGTTCTTCAGTGTTAATCCTGCTCTAGCACGCATTGGAGGAACCGGATGTGGGTGAGCTATGTGTGCTGCTTTCTACAAAGCTTTAGCTAGCATTAGAACATCAATAGATGTGCAGCAAGAGAGCAAATTATATGGTGAACATAGTGGAACATCCTGGGTTAGAAACAAAAGAAACCAAGTTGACAGCAAAGTATGTTTTGAATTTGGTAACAGGGATGGACAGGAAAAATCCAGTCCAGTAGTGGGATGTCAGGACTACAAGGAAAGCAAGAACTCACCAGGAATAGAATAGTTCCACACAAGATCATTTTGCAGCATGCAAACAGTCTGCTATTTTTCCAAGCCATAAATAGCATAGTAACATACCGTATTTTTCACCCCATAAGACGCATTTTGTTCCTCCAAAAGTGGGGGAAAATGTCCCTGCATCTTATGGGGTGAATACTAATGAGTTCTTCCATTATGGAAGCGATCATTAGTACCGGAGGACTGGGAAGCGGTGAAGGCTCTGTACTCACCAGTTCCTGGTCCTCAGCTGTGCAGTGGCTGCGCACAGCATGAGGGCACTCTGTGATCTTACGCTGTGCACATCAGATCACAGCACAGCCGCAGCAGGAAGAATAGGATCAGGGACGTGCACACATAGGGCTCAAAGGGGGCTTGAGCCCCTGCCCCCTTCTGCCCCTTTAATGCCCTTTTTTTTTTTTATGTTGTCCCAAGCCCAAGGCCGTCTTTAACGCGGGGCAAAAGGGGCAGCTGCCCCGGGCCCAGTTGTTCCTGGGGGCCCAAAGACAGCTGCCTCTTGAGCCCCGCTGGCCACTGCCCACAATTTCAATTACATCAAGTGGCGTGCCGCAGGGGAGGGGACCGTCCGCCCCAGGTGTCAGGCTGTTAGCTACAGGGGGGTGCTGCCATGCCTGCCTGCATGCCGGTAAGGTATAGTATTCTGACAGAACACCGGTGTTCTGTCAGAAAACCTTAAATCGTCAGATTCCCTTACCCCACGTGACTTCCGGGTGGGGTGTCGGGGGTGTGCACCTCCACGCAAGCGCAGTACCGCGGCGCACCCCCTCCGCGCACACCCCCGACAGTCACGTAGGGTAATGGAATCTGATGATTTAAGGTTTTCTGACAGAACACCTAAAATTGTCAGATTCCCCTACCCCACGTGACTTCCAGGGGTGTGGCGGGGGTGTGCGTCTCCATGCAAGCGCAGAACCATGGCGCGAAGCCTCCGCGCAAGCACAGTACCAGGGCATGGGTAAGGTAAAATTACAGCCCAACCGCACGTGCACTCTCAGGGGTAAGGAGATCTGACGGTCTTTTGTCTTGTTAAATCTCCTTACCCTCACACTGCGCACACACGGATTGAAGCCAGCCAGCAATGAATCTGAAGTGCGCTGTGTAGTGAGGGTAAGGAGATTTTACAATCCGCGCGTGCGCAGTGTGAGGGTAGAGAGATTTAACAAGACAAAAGACCATCAGATCTCCTTACCCCTGAGAGTGCACGTGCGGTTGGATGCACACGCGGCGTCCGCGCACGTGTCCATGAGTCAGCATTCACTGTAATTTTAACTTACCCATGCCCTGGTACTGCGCTTGCGTGGAGACGCCGCGGTAGCCATGGTACTGCACTTGCGCAGAGGCGCACACCCCCGGCTGTCACGTGGGGTAAGGGAATCTGATGATTTAAGGTTTTCTGACAGAACACCAGTGTTCTGTCAGAAAACCTTAAATTGTCAGATTCCCTTACCCCACGTGATTTCCGGGGGTGTGGCTGGGGTGTGCGCCTCTGTGCAAGCGCAGTACCATGGCGCAGAGCCTCCGCGCAAGCACAGTACCAGGGCATGGGTAAGGTAAAATTACAGTGAGCGCTGACTCATGGACGCGCAACGCGCCCAACCGCACATGCACTCTTAGGGGTAAGGAGATCTGACGGTCTTTTGTCTTGTTAAATCTCCTTACCCTCACACTGCGCACACGCGGATTGAAGCCAGCCAGCAATGAATCTGAAGCGCGCTGTGTAGTGAGGGTAAGGAGATTTTACAATCCGCGCGTGCGCAGTGTGAGGGTAAAGAGATTTAACAAGACAAAAGACCGTCAGATCTCCTTACCCCTGAGACCGCACGCGCGTTTGGGTGCTCGGGCGGTGTCCGCGCACGTGTCCATGAGTCAACACTCACTGTAATTTTAACTTACCCATGCCCTGGTACTGCGCTTGCGAGGAGACGCCGTGGTAGCCATGGTACTGCACTTGCGCAGAGGCGCACACCCCCGGCTGTCACGTGGGGTAAGGGAATCTGATGATTTAAGGTTTTCTGACAGAACACCGGCACTCCAGAGCGAACTGTGAGAGAGTGAGAGCTGTGGGAGAAAGGACCATACATGACATCATCACCATGTGACCAGTAACATAGCAATATTATTGGTCACATGGCTATGAGGTAATCAAAGGTCCTTTCTTTCTTCCAGGACTCAGTGTTGCTGCAGCCTGCAGGAGAAGGGTAGGTCACGTGGGTCGGCAGCGCTCTGCTATCACAGGCACTGGTCGACTGTCTGCAGAGTAGGCAGATCAGGGATGGCTGCTCAGCAGCGGAGAGTCTATCAGCGCTGGAGAGGTGGATGTGACTACTGGGGAGGGTCTGAGGATTGTATGCTGGGGGATGCTGTGTGGGATTAAATACTGGGGGGGCTGCTGTGTGGGATTATATACTGGGGGGCTGCTGTGTGGGATTATATACTGGGAGGGGTGCTGTATGAGATTATATACTGGGGCCGGGGGGGCTGCTGTATGGGATTATATACTAGGGGGGGCTGCGGTGTGGGATTATATACTGGGGGGGCTGCTGTGTGGGATTATATACTGGGGGGCTGATGTGTGGGATTATATACGGGGGAAGCTGTGTGGGATTATATACTGGGGGGATGCTGTGTGGGATTATAAACTGGGGGGATGCTGTATTAGATTATATACTGGGGGGCTGCTGTGTGGGATTATATACTGGGGGGCTGCTGTGTGGGATTATATACTGGGGGGGCTGCTGTATGAGATTATATACTGGGGGCTGCTGTATGAGATTATATACTGGGGGGCTGCTGTATCAGATTATATACTGGGGGCTGCTATATGAGATTATATACTGGGGGTGCTGTATACTGTGGGGTGCTGTATATTGTGTGGTGCTATACTGCTCTACTGTATACTGTGGGGTGCTGTATATTGTGGGGTGCTGTATAATGGGTGCTATACTGCTCTACTGTATACTGTAGGTTGCTGTATACTGGGTACTATACTGCTCTATTGTATACTGTGGGGTGCTGTATACTGGGTTCTATACTGCTCTACTGTATACTGTGGGTGCTGTATATTGTGGGGTGCTGTATACTGGGTGCTATACTGATCTACTGTATACTGTGGGGTGCTGTATACTGGGTGCTATACTGCTCTACTGTATACTGTGGGTGCTGTATACTGGGTGCTATACTGCTCTACTGTATATTGTGGGGTGCTGTATATTGTGGAGTGCTATACTTCTCTACTGTATACTGTGGGGTGCGGTATACTGGGTGCTATACTGCTCTACTGTATATTGCGGGGTGCTATACTGTATGCTATAGGATGCTATATTGCATACTGTGGGGTGTTATACTATGTATTGCATACTGTGGGGTGCTGTATACTATAGGGTGCTATACTCCATACTGTGGGGTGCTATACTGCATACTGTGGGGTGCTGAGGTGCACTGTAATGCTAGGGTGAGCCGAGCCCCGGTCTCCTTCCTGAACTGCAGAGCGCTGCCCACTTCCAGCCCTGAGCCCAGCTGCCCAAAGCACTGATCCTGAGCCTGCTAGAGTCTTCAGAACTGTAAGTATTTACAGTCATTCACTGTAAACTATATTATATATAGTGGTGGAGGGCGTGATTGCCTGCTAGGGTGTGGGAAGGTGAGATCCAGGGGGCCCAAGTAAATTCGCACCCAGGGTCCAATCAATATTAAAGACAGCCCTGCCCAAGCCGACACACTAAAAGCGCGCCGCCAATCCACACGCGCCCCCCTTGTCTTCCCTATAGGCTGATTTTAATTAGTCTCAGAAAAAAAAGCTGTGACCTGCTCTCACTACATTCATTGGAAGCTGTCTGGCACAAGGAAAGGTATGGAGTGGGCTCGGCATGCATGTTGGTACCTGCATTCCTTGTAAGTAATGGAGGCCATTATGGCACCAAAAAATGCATGTGGATCCAACACTTCCTGAACTTTATGGCGGCCATTATGGCGCATAACAGGTAGTATTTAGTGTTAGGTTCCCGTTTTACAGAGATCGCCTTGACGTTCGGCAGACGGGCTCAAATGGTTTTGTACAAAATGCATTTGCCAAGCATCTCACTTTATAAATAAGCGTAGGATTAGCACTATAATATTTTTTGCGACTATGGCATTATTGTACTTTATCTGGTATGCAGGGTGCTGTTACATTGTCTTTTTTTCTCTAGGTTTTTAGCCATGGCAGCATGCACCTGCGCATTGGGAGGTGCTGACTAACCGCCTTTTCTTTGCAGTTTAATCCTGTGGTGCCATATACCACTGAGGCCAGTGATGGGTGCAGGTATGTTACCAAAGACCATGGGGTTTAAGGTGTAAACAAAGACTGGTGGAGGTACAGGAACCCTATGGAGGATTAAAGGGGTTGTCTACTTTTTTTAATTGATAGCCTATTCTCAGGATAGGCCAGGGGTGAATTTGATCAGCTGTCCTAAAATTTCTCTGGTGCCAGAAGCAAACAGCTTGTATTTTGTAATGGAGACTGAGCTCATCAGTGCAGTGCTGCACACATTTAAGTCCTATAGGCTATCAATTAATAAAATATGGACAATCCCTTTAAACATTTGAATACAGCCTCTTTTGTTATTTTATCACAGTTCCTAGCTACAGCCAATTGTTTAATTCCGATAAACACTTTAACATGATCATTCTTGGGATTGCGGGTCTGCCATAGAATGTATTTAGAGTCCTGAACATATTATTTTGGGTCGCGTCAAGTGGAAGTTTTTGTGCCTCATTTTGTTTGTTTAGAGATTGAATAGACCTGGTTATGTCATGAAGCGTACTAAAATGCTTTGAATTGACTCAGCTAGAAATCAATTGTCAATTATATTGGTTGTGTCTAGGGATGAGCGAACCCGAACTGTATAGTTCGGGTTCGTACCAAATTTTGGGGTGTCCGTGACACGGACCCGAACATTTTCGTAAAAGTCCGGGTTCGGGTTCGGTGTTCGGCGCTTTCTTGGCACTTTTTGAAAGGCTGCAAAGCAGCCAATCAACAAGCCTCATACTACTTGTCCCAAGAGGCCATCACAGCCTTGCCTACTATTGGCATGGCTGTGATTGGCCAGTGCAGCATGTGACCCAGCCTCTATATAAGCTTGGGTCACGTATCGCTGCACGTCACTCTGCTGATTCAAGCATAGGGAAGGTTGCAGCTGCGACGTTAGGGCGAGATTAGGCAAATTAACTCCTCCAAAAGACTTCATTCTGTGATCGATCTGCAGCTGTGGATCATTGAAGTGCTAATTTCGACTTGCTCACTTTTTTGAGGCTGCCCAGAGATTTTTTCTGGGGTGATCGGCGGCCATTTTGTGACTTGTGGTGCGCCAGCACAAGCTATCACCAAGTGTATTTAACCATCAATAGTGTGGTTATTTTGTGCTATATCCTACATCAGCTGCAGGCTGAGCCTGTGTCACCGAAGTGCATTTAACCATCAACAGTCTGGTTATTTTTTGGCCATATACTACATCAGCTGCAGGCTGAGCCTGTGTCACCGAAGTGCATTTAACCATCAACAGTCTGGTTATTTTTTGGCCATATACTACATCTGGTGCAGGCTGAGCCTGTGTCACCCAAGTGCATTTAACCATCAATAGTGTGGTTATTTTTTGGCCATATACTACATCAGGGGCAAGTTGAGCCTGTCACCCAGCGCCTAAAAAATAGACCTGACATTTCTATTCAACCAAATCTGTACTGTTTTAGCTGGTCAAGTTATTTGTAGTGACCGTAAAAGCACACTTTTTGTTCTGGGTTGAAAAACTATTCCCAAATTTGCCATTCTCAAAATAACTAGTTTCTGGTATATGAGGCCTACTTGAAATCTATCCCAAAAAGGATATCTTACATTGAAGGTGCTGATAGTGTCATTCAGAAAAACCTAAGACACACGCTACCGTGCAGATAGAAGTCTAATTCTGTGATTAAACCTATACCTGTCACACAGCGCAAAAAAAAAACAGGCCTGACATTTCTATTCAACCAAATCTGTACTGTTTTAGCTGGTCAAGTTATTTGTAGTGACCGTAAAAGCACACTTTTTGTTCTGGGTTGAAAAACTATTCCCAAATTTGCCATTCTCAAAATAACTAGTTTCTGGTATATGAGGCCTACTTGAAATCTATCCCAAAAAGGATATCTTACATTGAAGGTGCTGATAGTGTCATTCAGAAAAACCTAAGACACACGCTACCGTGCAGATAGAAGTCTGATTCTGTGATTAAACCTATACCTGTCACACAGCGCAAAAAAAAACAGGCCTGACATTTCTATTCAACCAAATCTGTACTGTTTTAGCTGGTCAAGTTATTTGTAGTGACCGTAAAAGCACACTTTTTGTTCTGGGTTGAAAAACTATTCCCAAATTTGCCATTCTCAAAATAACTAGTTTCTGGTATATGAGGCCTACTTGAAATCTATCCCAAAAAGGATATCTTACATTGAAGGTGCTGATAGTGTCATTCAGAAAAACCTAAGACACACGCTA
Source organism: Bufo bufo (assembly GCF_905171765.1). Classification (NCBI taxonomy): domain Eukaryota; kingdom Metazoa; phylum Chordata; class Amphibia; order Anura; family Bufonidae; genus Bufo; species Bufo bufo. The sequence continues at coordinate 333,242,748 of NC_053394.1, read as the reverse complement.
CCGTGCAGATAGAAGTCTGATTCTGTGATTAAACCTATACCTGTCACACAGCGCAAAAAAAAACAGGCCTGACATTTCTATTCAACCAAATCTGTACTGTTTTAGCTGGTCAAGTTATTTGTAGTGACCGTAAAAGCACACTTTTTGTTCTGGGTTGAAAAACTATTCCCAAATTTGCCATTCTCAAAATAACTAGTTTCTGGTATATGAGGCCTACTTGAAATCTATCCCAAAAAGGATATCTTACATTGAAGGTGCTGATAGTGTCATTCAGAAAAACCTAATACACACGCTACCGTGCAGATAGAAGTCTAATTCTGTGATTAAACCTATACCTGTCACACAGCACAAAAAAAAAACAGGCCTGACATTTCTATTCAACCAAATCTGTACTGTTTTAGCTGGTCAAGTTATTTGTAGTGACCGTAAAAGCACACTTTTTGTTCTGGGTTGAAAAACTATTCCCAAATTTGCCATTCTCAAAATAACTAGTTTCTGGTATATGAGGCCTACTTGAAATCTATCCCAAAAAGGATATCTTACATTGAAGGTGCTGATAGTGTCATTCAGAAAAACCTAAGACACACGCTACCGTGCAGATAGAAGTCTAATTCTGTGATTAAACCTATACCTGTCACACAGCGCAAAAAAAAAACAGGCCTGACATTTCTATTCAACCAAATCTGTACTATTTTAGCTGGTCAAGTTATTTGTAGTGACCGTACAAGCACACTTTTTGTTCTGGGTTGAAAAACTATTCCCAAATTTGCCATTCTCAAAATAACTAGTTTCTGGTATATGAGGCCTACTTGAAATCTATCCCAAAAAGGATATCTTACATTGAAGGTGCTGATAGTGTCATTCAGAAAAACCTAAGACACACGCTACCGTGCAGATAGAAGTCTAATTCTGTGATTAAACCTATATCTGTCACACAGCGCAAAAAAAAAACAGGCCTGACATTTCTATTCAACCAAATCTGTACTGTTTTAGCTGGTCAAGTTATTTGTAGTGACCGTAAAAGCACACTTTTTGTTCTGGGTTGAAAAACTATTCCCAAATTTGCCATTCTCAAAATAACTAGTTTCTGGTATATGAGGCCTACTTGAAATCTATCCCAAAAAGGATATCTTACATTGAAGGTGCTGATAGTGTCATTCAGAAAAACCTAAGACACACGCTACCGTGCAGATAGAAGTCTGATTCTGTGATTAAACCTATACCTGTCACACAGCGCAAAAAAAAAACAGGCCTGACATTTCTATTCAACCAAATCTGTACTGTTTTAGCTGGTCAAGTTATTTGTAGTGACCGTAAAAGCACACTTTTTGTTCTGGGTTGAAAAACTATTCCCAAATTTGCCATTCTCAAAATAACTAGTTTCTGGTATATGAGGCCTACTTGAAATCTATCCCAAAAAGGATATCTTACATTGAAGGTGCTGATAGTGTCATTCAGAAAAACCTAAGACACACGCTACCGTGCAGATAGAAGTCTGATTCTGTGATTAAACCTATACCTGTCACACAGCGCAAAAAAAAACAGGCCTGACATTTCTATTCAACCAAATCTGTACTGTTTTAGCTGGTCAAGTTATTTGTAGTGACCGTAAAAGCACACTTTTTGTTCTGGGTTGAAAAACTATTCCCAAATTTGCCATTCTCAAAATAACTAGTTTCTGGTATATGAGGCCTACTTGAAATCTATCCCAAAAAGGATATCTTACATTGAAGGTGCTGATAGTGTCATTCAGAAAAACCTAAGACACACGCTACCGTGCAGATAGAAGTCTGATTCTGTGATTAAACCTATACCTGTCACACAGCGCAAAAAAAAAACAGGGCCTGACATTTCTATTCAACCAAATCTGTACTGTTTTAGCTGGTCAAGTTATTTGTAGTCACCGTAAAAGCACACTTTTTGTTCTGGGTTGAAAAACTATTCCCAAATTTGCCATTCTCAAAATAACTAGTTTCTGGTATATGAGGCCTACTTGAAATCTATCCCAAAAAGGATATCTTACATTAAAGGTGCTGATAGTGTCATTCAGAAAAACCTAATACACACGCTACCGTGCAGATAGAAGTCTAATTCTGTGATTAAACCTATACCTGTCACACAGCGCAAAAAAAAACCAGGCCTGACATTTCTAATCAACCAAATCTGTACTGTTTTAGCTGGTCAAGTTATTTGTAGTGACCGTAAAAGCACACTTTTTGTTCTGGGTTGAAAAACTATTCCCAAATTTGCCATTCTCAAAATAACTAGTTTCTGGTATATGAGGCCTACTTGAAATCTATCCCAAAAAGGATATCTTACATTGAAGGTGCTGATAGTGTCATTCAGAAAAACCTAAGACACACGCTACCGTGCAGATAGAAGTCTAATTCTGTGATTAAACCTATACCTGTCACACAGCGCAAAAAAAAAAAACAGGCCTGACATTTCTATTCAACCAAATCTGTACTGTTTTAGCTGGTCAAGTTATTTGTAGTGACCGTAAAAGCACACTTTTTGTTCTGGGTTGAAAAACTATTCCCAAATTTGCCATTCTCAAAATAACTAGTTTCTGGTATATGAGGCCTACTTGAAATCTATCCCAAAAAGGATATCTTACATTGAAGGTGCTGATAGTGTCATTCAGAAAAACCTAAGACACACGCTACCGTGCAGATAGAAGTCTAATTCTGTGATTAAACCTATACCTGTCACACAGCGCAAAAAAAAACCAGGCCTGACATTTCTATTCAACCAAATCTGTACTGTTTTAGCTGGTCAAGTTATTTGTAGTGACCGTAAAAGCACACTTTTTGTTCTGGGTTAAAAAACTATTCCCAAATTTGCCATTTTCAAAATAACTAGTTTCTGGTATATGAGGCCTACTTGAAATCTATCCCAAAAAGGATATCTTACATTGAAGGTGCTGATAGTGTCATTCAGAAAAACCTAAGACACACGCTACCGTGCAGATAGAAGTCTAATTCTGTGATTAAACCTATACCTGTCACACAGCGCAAAAAAAAAACAGGCCTGACATTTCTATTCAACCAAATCTGTACTGTTTTAGCTGGTCAAGTTATTTGCAGTGACCGTAAAAGCACACTTTTTGTTCTGGGTTGAAAAACTATTCCCAAATTTGCCATTCTCAAAATAACTAGTTTCTGGTATATGAGGCCTACTTGAAATCTATCCCAAAAAGGATATCTTACATTGAAGGTGCTGATAGTGTCATTCAGAAAAACCTAAGACACACGCTACCGTGCAGATAGAAGTCTGATTCTGTGATTAAACCTATACCTGTCACACAGCGCAAAAAAAAACAGGCCTGACATTTCTATTCAACCAAATCTGTACTGTTTTAGCTGGTCAAGTTATTTGTAGTCACCGTAAAAGCACACTTTTTGTTCTGGGTTGAAAAACTATTGCCAAATTTGCCATTCTCAAAATAACTAGTTTCTGGTATATAAGGCCTACTTGAAATCTATCCCAAAAAGGATATCTTACATTGAAGGTGCTGATAGTGTCATTCAGAAAAACCTAAGACACACGCTACCGTGCAGATAGAAGTCTGATTCTGTGATTAAACCTATACCTGTCACACAGCGCAAGAAAAAAATAGGCCTGACATTTCTATTCAACCAAATCTGTACTGTTTTAGCTGGTCAAGTTATTTGTAGTGACCGTAAAAGCACACTTTTTGTTCTGGGTTGAAAAACTATTCCCAAATTTGCCATTCTCAAAATAACTAGTTTCTGGTATATGAGGCCTACTTGAAATCTATCCCAAAAAGGATATCTTACATTGAAGGTGCTGATAGTGTCATTCAGAAAAACCTAAGACACACGCTACCGTGCAGATAGAAGTCTGATTCTGTGATTAAACCTATACCTGTCACACAGCGCAAAAAAAAAACAGGCCTGACATTTCTATTCAACCAAATCTGTACTGTTTTAGCTGGTCAAGTTATTTGTAGTCACCGTAAAAGCACACTTTTTGTTCTGGGTTGAAAAACTATTCCCAAATTTGCCATTCTCAAAATAACTAGTTTCTGGTATATGAGGCCTACTTGAAATCTATCCCAAAAAGGATATCTTACATTAAAGGTGCTGATAGTGTCATTCAGAAAAACCTAATACACACGCTACCGTGCAGATAGAAGTCTAATTCTGTGATTAAACCTATACCTGTCACACAGCGCAAAAAAAAACCAGGCCTGACATTTCTAATCAACCAAATCTGTACTGTTTTAGCTGGTCAAGTTATTTGTAGTGACCGTAAAAGCACACTTTTTGTTCTGGGTTGAAAAACTATTCCCAAATTTGCCATTCTCAAAATAACTAGTTTCTGGTATATGAGGCCTACTTGAAATCTATCCCAAAAAGGATATCTTACATTGAAGGTGCTGATAGTGTCATTCAGAAAAACCTAAGACACACGCTACCGTGCAGATAGAAGTCTAATTCTGTGATTAAACCTATACCTGTCACACAGCGCAAAAAAAAAAAACAGGCCTGACATTTCTATTCAACCAAATCTGTACTGTTTTAGCTGGTCAAGTTATTTGTAGTGACCGTAAAAGCACACTTTTTGTTCTGGGTTGAAAAACTATTCCCAAATTTGCCATTCTCTAAATAACTAGTTTCTGGTATATGAGGCCTACTTGAAATCTATCCCAAAAAGGATATCTTACATTGAAGGTGCTGATAGTGTCATTCAGAAAAACCTAAGACACACGCTACCGTGCAGATAGAAGTCTAATTCTGTGATTAAACCTATACCTGTCACACAGCGCAAAAAAAAAACAGGCCTGACATATCTATTCAACCAAATCTGTACTGTTTTAGCTGGTCAAGTTATTTGTAGTGACCGTAAAAGCACACTTTTTGTTCTGGGTTAAAAAACTATTCCCAAATTTGCCATTTTCAAAATAACTAGTTTCTGGTATATGAGGCCTACTTGAAATCTATCCCAAAAAGGATATCTTACATTGAAGGTGCTGATAGTGTCAATCAGAAAAACCTAAGACACACGCTACCGTGCAGATAGAAGTCTAATTCTGTGATTAAACCTATACCTGTCACACAGCGCAAAAAAAAAACAGGCCTGACATTTCTATTCAACCAAATCTGTACTGTTTTAGCTGGTCAAGTTATTTGCAGTGACCGTAAAAGCACACTTTTTGTTCTGGGTTGAAAAACTATTCCCAAATTTGCCATTCTCAAAATAACTAGTTTCTGGTATATGAGGCCTACTTGAAATCTATCCCAAAAAGGATATCTTACATTGAAGGTGCTGATAGTGTCATTCAGAAAAACCTAAGACACACGCTACCGTGCAGATAGAAGTCTGATTCTGTGATTAAACCTATACCTTTCACACAGCGCAAAAAAAAACAGGCCTGACATTTCTATTCAACCAAATCTGTACTGTTTTAGCTGGTCAAGTTATTTGTAGTCACCGTAAAAGCACACTTTTTGTTCTGGGTTGAAAAACTATTGCCAAATTTGCCATTCTCAAAATAACTAGTTTCTGGTATATAAGGCCTACTTGAAATCTATCCCAAAAAGGATATCTTACATTGAAGGTGCTGATAGTGTCATTCAGAAAAACCTAAGACACACGCTACCGTGCAGATAGAAGTCTGATTCTGTGATTAAACCTATACCTGTCACACAGCGCAAAAAAAAACAGGCCTGACATTTCTATTCAACCAAATCTGTACTGTTTTAGCTGGTCAAGTTATTTGTGGTGACCGTAAAAGCACACTTTTTGTTCTGGGTTGAAAAACTATTCCCAAATTTGCCATTCTCAAAATAACTAGTTTCTGGTATATGAGGCCTATGTCATGGTCTTACCTTCTTGCTGTTCACCTTCGTTTGACATGTGCTGGCGGCCATCTTGGTTTCTGGGTTTCTTGTAGCCTCCCACCCTGCGGCTCCTCCTTCCCACTGGGAGGAGCTGGATGCCTAGCTCATATATATAGGAGGTCTGTGGCTTCAGTTCCTTGCTTGGTCCTCCTGTGTTCACATGCTTCTAAGACTGCTGCTGCTTCTGGTTCCTGATCCTGGTTTCGTCCGACTACCCTGCTGGTTCCTGATCCTGGTTTCGTCCGACTACCCTGCTGGTTCCTAATCCTGGCTTCGTCTGACTACCCTGCTGGTTCCTGATCCTGGCTTCGTCTGACTACCCTTCTGGTTCCTGACCTCTGGCTTCGCAAAGACTCTGCTTCGGTTTCGCCATCCGTTTGGACTTTTGCTTTACAGCTTTATTTTCAATAAAGCCTTCCTATTTTCACTTATCTCTTGTTGTACGTCTGGTTCATGGTTCCGTGACATTAGGACCAAGCCATGAATTCTGACGGTACAGGGCCATCCTCGCTACCCACGCTGGTTGCCAGACTTGATCAGCAGGATCACCTGTCGGGTCGGTTCGCTGTGGCGTTACAAACCCTGCTTGAACGCACGGCTCATTTCGCTCCCGTTGCCGATGGGTCGGTTGTCGCTCCTGGGCCCGCTCCTACTGCCGCTCCGGTTGTTGCGCCAGAGTCTACCCCGACACCTGTTGTTGCGCCTGCGGTGTTTCGGGGTATGATCGGTTCTGCCCCTCTTCCACAGCGCTTTGGGGGAGAGCCAACTCAGTGCCGAGGTTTCCTTAACCAGGTGGGCATTTATTTCGAGTTGCTGCCACATGCCTTTCCTACTGAGAGATCAAAGGTGGGCTTCTTGATCTCGCTGCTCTCGGACAAGGCCTTGGCCTGGGCCAGCCCTTTATGGGAGAACAACAATCCGGTGGTTGCCGAGTTTTCCGGTTTTGTTGCTTCTCTTCGGAAGGTATTCGATGTGCCGGCTCGTGCTGCCTCTGCTGCGAAGCTCCTTATGTCCATCAGACAGGGTTCACGATCCGTAGCTGAATACGCCATTGAGTTTCGTACCCTGGCAGCAGAGGTGGGCTGGAATAATGAGGCTCTGGTCACTGCTTTCTCTCATGGTCTCTCGGATGCTTTGAAGGATGAGGTTGCAGCTAAGGACCTACCAGTGGAGCTCGAGTCTCTTATTTCTTTCCTGATTTTGATTGACACCAGACTCAGGGAGAGACCTTCCTTTAAGGAGAGCCTGCGGAGGTTTTCTAACAGATTGGCGCCTACGTTTGCTGTCCCACCCGTGCCTCCCTCTCCTCCCACGCCTCCTGGGGATGACTTGTCTGGGGGTGAACCCATTCATCTGGGGTTTGCTCGCCTGTCCGAGGGGGAGAGGGTACTCCGGAGACGCGAGGGCCGATGCATGTACTGTGGTCTCGGTGGGCATTTTCGGTTGGCATGTCCGAACCGTCCGGGAAACGCTCGCACCTGAGATCCTGTCGGGGGCAGATCTTGGGTGGAGTCTCCTGGTCCCCGGTTTCCCGTGTTGACAAACCACTGATCACTGTTGTCCTCTCCTGGGTCGGGGGCTCGGTGACGACCCAGGCATTGGTGGACTCTGGTGCTGGTGGTTTGTTCATTGATAGTGTGTTCGCTGCCGCCAATTCCATTCCTCTGCAGGCTCGAGGTTCCCCACTGGCTCTTGAGGCGATAGACGGCAGACCCCTTCTGCCGCCACACGTGACTCATGAGACCCTTCCAGTGGGGATAGCCATTGGTGCCGTTCACAGAGAGTCGGTCTGCCTCCAGGTTATTTCGTCTCCACACTACTCGGTGGTCTTGGGGTACCCCTGGCTCCAGAAGCATAATCCGACTTTCGATTGGAGATCGGCCGAGATCCTCTCGTGGTCACCGCAGTGTGGGGCTAGTTGCATCCATGGGTCTGTCAAGTTGCTGTGTACTTCCTCGGACTCTCTGTTGCCTCCTGAATACGAGGAGTACCGGGATGTATTCGATAAGGTGCGCGCGGTTGCCCTACCTCCGCACCGCCCATACGATTGTGCCATAGAGTTACAATCTGGTGCCGTTCCTCCTCGTGGCAAAGTCTATCCACTGTCGGTACCGGAGAATGAGGCCATGGAGGAGTACGTGAGGGAGGCGCTTTCACGCGGACACATTCGCAAATCCTCGTCCCCGGCAGGGGCTGGATTTTTCTTTGTGAAAAAGAAGGGCGGTGAGTTGAGGCCTTGCATCGATTACAGGGGTCTCAATCGCATCACGATCAAGAACGCTTACCCGATACCCTTGATTTCCGAGCTGTTCGATCGCCTTAAAGGGGCCACGGTCTTTACCAAACTCGACCTGAGGGCGGCATATAACCTGGTAAGGATCAAGGCGGGCGATGAGTGGAAGACCGCGTTTAACACCAGGACCGGTCATTATGAATCCTTGGTTATGCCCTTTGGGTTGTGCAATGCGCCCGCAGTCTTTCAGGAATTCATCAACGATGTTTTCCGTGACCTGTTGCAGCAGTGTGTGGTGGTCTATTTGGATGACATCTTGGTATATTCTGAATCCATGGAGGCCCACATTCTGGATGTCAGACGAGTGTTGCAACGGTTACGAGAGAACAAGCTGTTCGGTAAGCTTGAGAAATGCGAATTTCACCGATCCCAGGTAACCTTCTTAGGTTACATCATTTCCACTGAGGGGTTCTCCATGGATCCTGAGAAGGTTTCGGCTGTCTTACAGTGGCCCCAGCCCAGTGGTCTTCGTTCCCTGCAGCGCTTTTTGGGCTTCGCCAATTATTATCGGAAGTTCATCAGGGACTTTTCCATGCTAGCCAAGCCTCTCACGGATCTGACCAGGAAGGGCAGTAATTCCCAGGTCTGGCCGCTCGAGGCCATCCGAGCTTTTGAGGCTCTAAAGTCCGCCTTTGTGTCGGCTCCGATTCTGTTGCATCCCAACCCTGGGTTGCCCTTTGTCCTCGAGGTGGACGCGTCTGAGACGGGAGTAGGCGCCCTTCTGTCTCAGCGTAGAACACCAGAGGGTCCTCTGCTTCCTTGTGGGTTTTACTCCCGGAAACTGTCTTCCGCGGAGTGCAACTACCAGATTGGTGACAGGGAGTTATTGGCCATCGTGCAGGCCCTTAAAGAATGGAGGCACTTGCTCGAGGGTTCGGTGGTTCCGGTCCTCATCCTGACGGACCACAAGAATCTGACCTACCTTTCTGAGGCCAAGAGATTGACACCACGTCAGGCCAGATGGGCTCTGTTCTTGTCACGTTTTAATTACGTGGTCTCCTACCTACCCGGTTCCAAGAACATCAGGGCGGATGCCTTATCACGGCAGTACTCCGAGCTGTCCAGGGAGGAGTCGATTCCGACTTCGGTCATACCTCCGAATCAGATCTTGGCCGCCATTCGCACCAGCCTGACCTCTCCCCTGGGTGAGCAGATTTTGGCGGCTCAATCTGGTGCTCCCTCTGGGAGACCCAACGGCAGATGTTTTGTGCCTGAGGAGTTGCGCACTCGGTTGTTGCGAACCTACCATAACTCCAAGACCGCGGGGCATCCTGGAAAGAATCAGCTGTCCTGGGCTGTTTCACGTCTGTTCTGGTGGCCTTCCCTACGTTCCGACATCGCCGCATATGTAGCGGCATGCTCCGTTTGTGCCCAGAGTAAGTCCCCTCGGCACCTTCCGTTGGGCCTTCTGCAACCCATAGCCACCGGGGAGCGCCCATGGTCACACCTGGGGATGGATTTCATTGTGGACCTCCCTGCATCCCGAGGCCATACGGTCATTCTCATGATTGTGGATCGGTTTTCCAAAATGTGCCACTGTGTTCCTCTCAAGAAGTTACCCTCTGCACAAGAGTTGGCCACGATTTTTGCCAGGGAGGTCTTCCGGTTGCACGGTTTGCCCAAGGAGATTGTGTCGGATCGGGGGAGTCAGTTTGTGTCCAGGTTCTGGCGCGCCTTTTGCTCCCAGTTGGGGATTCATCTCTCCTTCTCCTCGGCCTACCACCCTCAGTCCAATGGGGCCGCAGAACGATCCAATCAGGCCTTGGAGCAATTCCTTCGTTGCTATGTCTCCGATCACCAAGACAATTGGGTTGACCTCCTGCCTTGGGCTGAGTTTGCCAGGAACACGGCGGTGAACTCTTCCTCTGGGACGTCTCCCTTCATGGCCAATTATGGGTTCCAACCTGCCGTGTTACCGGAGGTATTCTCTCCCCAGGATATTCCGGCTGTGGAGGATCACCTTTCCGTCCTACGTGCTTCTTGGGTACTGATCCAGAAGTCCCTTGAGGTCTCTGCGCAGCGCCAGAGACTCCAGGCTGATCGCAGACGAGCGCCTGCTCCTTCCTACCAGGTCGGAGACCGTGTATGGTTGTCCACCCGCAACCTCAACCTTCGAGTGCCCACTCCCAAGCTGGCGCCTCGCTTTGTTGGTCCCTTCCGAGTGCTTCGCAGGGTAAACCCGGTAGCCTATGCCCTTGCGCTTCCTCCTGGCATGCGGATCTCCAACGTGTTTCATGTCTCCCTGTTGAAGCCACTGGTGTGTAATCGTTTCACTTCCTCGGTTCCTCGGCCTCGTCCGGTCCAAGTGGGCAATCGTGAGGAGTATGAGGTGAGCAATATCCTGGACTCACGCCTGGTCCGCGGTCGGGTGCAGTTTTTGGTCCATTGGCGTGGTTATGGTCCAGAGGAGCGTTCCTGGGTTCCCTCCGCAGATGTCCATGCTCCTGCCTTGCTCCGAGCCTTCCACGCACGCTTCCCTCAGAAACCGTTCTTTACTCCGCGGAGGAGGGGCCCTTGAGGGGGAGGTACTGTCATGGTCTTACCTTCTTGCTGTTCTCCTTCGTTTGACATGTGCTGGCGGCCATCTTGGTTTCTGGGTTTCTTGTAGCCTCCCACCCTGCGGCTCCTCCTTCCCACTGGGAGGAGCTGGATGCCTAGCTCATATATATAGGAGGTCTGTGGCTTCAGTTCCTTGCTTGGTCCTCCTGTGTTCACATGCTTCTAAGACTGCTGCTGCTTCTGGTTCCTGATCCTGGTTTCGTCCGACTACCCTGCTGGTTCCTGATCCTGGTTTCGTCCGACTACCCTGCTGGTTCCTGATCCTGGCTTCATCTGACTACCCTGCTGGTTCCTGATCCTGGCTTCGTCTGACTACCCTTCTGGTTCCTGACCTCTGGCTTTGCAAAGACTCTGCTTCGGTTTCGCCATCCGTTTGGACTTTTGCTTTACAGCTTTATTTTCAATAAAGCCTTCCTATTTTCACTTATCTCTTGTTGTACGTCTGATTCATGGTTCCGTGACAGCCTACTTGAAATCTATCCCAAAAAGGATATCTTACATTGAAGGTGCTGATAGTGTCATTCAGAAAAACCTAAGACACACGCTACCGTGCAGATAGAAGTCTAATTCTGTGATTAAACCTATACCTGTCACACAGCGCAAAAAAAAAACAGGCCTGACATTTCTATTCAACCAAATCTGTACTGTTTTAGCTGGTCAAGTTATTTGTAGTGACCGTAAAAGCACACTTTTTGTTCTGGGTTGAAAAACTATTCCCAAATTTGCCATTCTCAAAATAATAATTTGTTTCTGGTATATGAGGCCTACTTGAAATCTATCCCAAAAAGGATATCTTACATTGAAGGTGCTGATAGTGTCATTCAGAAAAACCTAAGACACACGCTACCGTGCAGATAGAAGTCTGATTCTGTGATTAAACCTATACCTGTCACACAGCGCAAAAAAAAACAGGCCTGACATTTCTATTCAACCAAATCTGTACTGTTTTAGCTGGTCAAGTTATTTGTAGTCACCGTAAAAGCACACTTTTTGTTCTGGGTTGAAAAACTATTCCCAAATTTGCCATTCTCAAAATAACTAGTTTCTGGTATATGAGGCCTACTTGAAATCTATCCCAAAAAGGATATCTTACATTGAAGGTGCTGATAGTGTCATTCAGAAAAACCTAAGACACACGCTACCGTGCAGATAGAAGTCTAATTCTGTGATTAAACCTATACCTGTCACACAGCGCAAAAAAAAACCAGGCCTGACATTTCTATTCAACCAAATCTGTACTGTTTTAGCTGGTCAAGTTATTTGTAGTGACCGTAAAAGCACACTTTTTGTTCTGGGTTAAAAAACTATTCCCAAATTTGCCATTCTCAAAATAACTAGTTTCTGGTATATGAGGCCTACTTGAAATCTATCCCAAAAAGGATATCTTACATTGAAGGTGCTGATAGTGTCATTCAGAAAAACCTAAGACACACGCTACCGTGCAGATAGAAGTCTAATTCTGTGATTAAACCTATACCTGTCACACAGCGCAAAAAAAAACAGGCCTGACATTTCTATTCAACCAAATCTGTACTGTTTTAGCTGGTCAAGTTATTTGTAGTCACCGTAAAAGCACACTTTTTGTTCTGGGTTGAAAAACTATTGCCAAATTTGCCATTCTCAAAATAACTAGTTTCTGGTATATGAGGCCTACTTGAAATCTATCCCAAAAAGGATATCTTACATTGAAGGTGCTGATAGTGTCATTCAGAAAAACCTAAGACACACGCTACCGTGCAGATAGAAGTCTGATTCTGTGATTAAACCCATACCTGTCACACAGCGCAAGAAAAAAATAGGCCTGACATTTCTATTCAACCAAATCTGTACTGTTTTAGCTGGTCAAGTTATTTGTAGTGACCGTAAAAGCACACTTTTTGTTCTGGGTTGAAAAACTATTCCCAAATTTGCCATTCTCAAAATAACTAGTTTCTGGTATATGAGGCCTACTTGAAATCTATCCCAAAAAGGATATCTTACATTGAAGGTGCTGATAGTGTCATTCAGAAAAACCTAAGACACACGCTACCGTGCAGATAGAAGTCTGATTCTGTGATTAAACCTATACCTGTCACAGAGCGCAAAAAAAAAACAGGCCTGACATTTCTATTCAACCAAATCTGTACTGTTTTAGCTGGTCAAGTTATTTGCAGTGACCGTAAAAGCACACTTTTTGTTCTGGGTTGAAAAACTATTCCCAAATTTGCCATTCTCAAAATAACTAGTTTCTGGTATATGAGGCCTACTTGAAATCTATCCCAAAAAGGATATCTTACATTGAAGGTGCTGATAGTGTCATTCAGAAAAACCTAAGACACACGCTACCGTGCAGATAGAAGTCTGATTCTGTGATTAAACCTATACCTGTCACACAGCGCAAAAAAAAACAGGCCTGACATTTCTATTCAACCAAATCTGTACTGTTTTAGCTGGTCAAGTTATTTGTAGTCACCATAAAAGCACACTTTTTGTTCTGGGTTGAAAAACTATTCCCAAATTTGCCATTCTCAAAATAACTAGTTTCTGGTATATGAGGCCTACTTGAAATCTATCCCAAAAAGGATATCTTACATTGAAGGTGCTGATAGTGTCATTCAGAAAAACCTAAGACACACGCTACCGTGCAGATAGAAGTCTAATTCTGTGATTAAACCTATACCTGTCACACAGCGCAAAAAAAAACCAGGCCTGACATTTCTATTCAACCAAATCTGTACTGTTTTAGCTGGTCAAGTTATTTGTAGTGACCGTAAAAGCACACTTTTTGTTCTGGGTTAAAAAACTATTCCCAAATTTGCCATTCTCAAAATAACTAGTTTCTGGTATATGAGGCCTACTTGAAATCTATCCCAAAAAGGATATCTTACATTGAAGGTGCTGATAGTGTCATTCAGAAAAACCTAAGACACACGCTACCGTGCAGATAGAAGTCTAATTCTGTGATTAAACCTATACCTGTCACACAGCGCAAAAAAAAACAGGCCTGACATTTCTATTCAACCAAATCTGTACTGTTTTAGCTGGTCAAGTTATTTGTAGTCACCGTAAAAGCACACTTTTTGTTCTGGGTTGAAAAACTATTGCCAAATTTGCCATTCTCAAAATAACTAGTTTCTGGTATATGAGGCCTACTTGAAATCTATCCCAAAAAGGATATCTTACATTGAAGGTGCTGATAGTGTCATTCAGAAAAACCTAAGACACACGCTACCGTGCAGATAGAAGTCTGATTCTGTGATTAAACCTATACCTGTCACACAGCGCAAGAAAAAAATAGGCCTGACATTTCTATTCAACCAAATCTGTACTGTTTTAGCTGGTCAAGTTATTTGTAGTGACCGTAAAAGCACACTTTTTGTTCTGGGTTGAAAAACTATTCCCAAATTTGCCATTCTCAAAATAACTAGTTTCTGGTATATGAGGCCTACTTGAAATCTATCCCAAAAAGGATATCTTACATTGAAGGTGCTGATAGTGTCATTCAGAAAAACCTAAGACACACGCTACCGTGCAGATAGAAGTCTGATTCTGTGATTAAACCTATACCTGTCACAGAGCGCAAAAAAAAAACAGGCCTGACATTTCTATTCAACCAAATCTGTACTGTTTTAGCTGGTCAAGTTATTTGCAGTGACCGTAAAAGCACACTTTTTGTTCTGGGTTGAAAAACTATTCCCAAATTTGCCATTCTCAAAATAACTAGTTTCTGGTATATGAGGCCTACTTGAAATCTATCCCAAAAAGGATATCTTACATTGAAGGTGCTGATAGTGTCATTCAGAAAAACCTAAGACACACGCTACCGTGCAGATAGAAGTCTAATTCTGTGATTAAACCTATACCTGTCACACAGCGCAAAAAAAAAACAGGCCTGACATTTCTATTCAACCAAATCTGTACTGTTTTAGCTGGTCAAGTTATTTGTAGTGACCGTAAAAGCACACTTTTTGTTCTGGGTTGAAAAACTATTCCCAAATTTGCCATTCTCAAAATAATAATTTGTTTCTGGTATATGAGGCCTACTTGAAATCTATCCCAAAAAGGATATCTTACATTGAAGGTGCTGATAGTGTCATTCAGAAAAACCTAAGACACACGCTACCGTGCAGATAGAAGTCTGATTCTGTGATTAAACCTATACCTGTCACACAGCGCAAAAAAAAACAGGCTTGACATTTCTATTCAACCAAATCTGTACTGTTTTAGCTGGTCAAGTTATTTGTAGTCACCGTAAAAGCACACTTTTTGTTCTGGGTTGGAAAACTATTCCCAAATTTGCCATTCTCAAAATAACTAGTTTCTGGTATATGAGGCCTACTTGAAATCTATCCCAAAAAGGATATCTTACATTGAAGGTGCTGATAGTGTCATTCAGAAAAACCTAAGACACACGCTACCGTGCAGATAGAAGTCTAATTCTGTGATTAAACATATACCTGTCACACAGCGAAAAAAAAAAACAGGCCTGACATTTCTATTCAACCAAATCTGTACTGTTTTAGCTGGTCAAGTTATTTGTAGTGACCGTAAAAGCACACTTTTTGTTCTGGGTTGAAAAACTATTCCCAAATTTGCCATTCTCAAAATAACTAGTTTCTGGTATATGAGGCCTACTTGAAATCGATCCCAAAAAGGATATCTTACATTGAAGGTGCTGATAGTGTCATTCAGAAAAACCTAAGACACACGCTACCGTGCAGATAGAAGTCTGATTCTGTGATTAAACCTATACCTGTCACACAGCGCAAAAAAAAACAGGCCTGACATTTCTATTCAACCAAATCTGTACTGTTTTAGCTGGTCAAGTTATTTGTAGTGACCGTAAAAGCACACTTTTTGTTCTGGGTTGAAAAACTATTCCCAAATTTGCCATTCTCAAAATAACTAGTTTCTGGTATATGAGGCCTACTTGAAATCTATCCCAAAAAGGATATCTTACATTGAAGGTGCTGATAGTGTCATTCAGAAAAACCTAAGACACACGCTACCGTGCAGATAGAAGTCTAATTCTGTGATTAAACATATACCTGTCACACAGCGAAAAAAAAAAACAGGCCTGACATTTCTATTCAACCAAATCTGTACTGTTTTAGCTGGTCAAGTTATTTGTAGTGACCGTAAAAGCACACTTTTTGTTCTGGGTTGAAAAACTATTCCCAAATTTGCCATTCTCAAAATAACTAGTTTCTGGTATATGAGGCCTACTTGAAATCTATCCCAAAAAGGATATCTTACATTGAAGGTGCTGATAGTGTCATTCAGAAAAACCTAAGACACACGCTACCGTGCAGATAGAAGTCTGATTCTGTGATTAAACCTATACCTGTCACACAGCGCAAAAAAAAACAGGCCTGACATTTCTATTCAACCAAATCTGTACTGTTTTAGCTGGTCAAGTTATTTGTAGTGACCGTAAAAGCACACTTTTTGCTCTGTGTTGAAAAACTATTCCCAAATTTGCCATTCTCAAAATAACTAGTTTCTGGTATATGAGGCCTACTTGAAATCTATCCCAAAAAGGATATCTTACATTGAAGGTGCTGATAGTGTCATTCAGAAAAACCTAAGACACACGCTACCGTGCAGATAGAAGTCTGATTCTGTGATTAAACCTATACCTGTCACACAGCGCAAAAAAAAACAGGCCTGACATTTCTATTCAACCAAATCTGTACTGTTTTAGCTGGTCAAGTTATTTGTAGTGACCATAAAAGCACACTTTTTGTTCTGGGTTGAAAAACTATTCCCAAATTTGCCATTCTCAAAATAACTAGTTTCTGGTATATGAGGCCTACTTGAAATCTTTCCCAAAAAGGATATCTTACATTGAAGGTGCTGATAGTGTCATTCAGAAAAACCTAAGACACACGCTACCGTGCAGATAGAAGTCTGATTCTGTGATTAAACCTATACCTGTCACACAGCGCAAGAAAAAAATAGGCCTGACATTTCTATTCAACCAAATCTCTACTGTTTTAGCTGGTCAAGTTATTTGTAGTGACCGTAAAAGCACACTTTTTGTTCTGGGTTGAAAAACTATTCCCAAATTTGCCATTCTCAAAATAACTAGTTTCTGGTATATGAGGCCTACTTGAAATCTATCCCAAAAAGGATATCTTACATTGAAGGTGCTGATAGTGTCATTCAGAAAAACCTAAGACACACGCTACCGTGCAGATAGAAGTCTGATTCTGTGATTAAACCTATGCCTGTCATACAGCGCAAAAAAAAACAGGCCTGACATTTCTATTCAACCAAATCTGTACTGTTTTAGCTGGTCAAGTTATTTGTAGTGACCGTAAAAGCACACTTTTTGTTCTGGGTTGAAAAACTATTCCCAAATTTGCCATTCTCAAAATAACTAGTTTCTGGTATATGAGGCCTACTTGAAATCTATCCCAAAAAGGATATCTTACATTAAAGGTGCTGATAGTGTCATTCAGAAAAACCTAAGACACACGCTACCGTGCAGATAGAAGTCTGATTCTGTGATTAAACCTATACCTGTCACACAGCGCAAAAAAAAACAGGCCTGACATTTCTATTCAACCAAATCTGTACTGTTTTAGCTGGTCAAGTTATTTGTAGTGACCGTAAAAGCACACTTTTTGCTCTGTGTTGAAAAACTATTCCCAAATTTGCCATTCTCAAAATAACTAGTTTCTGGTATATGAGGCCTACTTGAAATCTATCCCAAAAAGGATATCTTACATTGAAGGTGCTGATAGTGTCATTCAGAAAAACCTAAGACACACGCTACCGTGCAGATAGAAGTCTGATTCTGTGATTAAACCTATACCTGTCACACAGCGCAAAAAAAAACAGGCCTGACATTTCTATTCAACCAAATCTGTACTGTTTTAGCTGGTCAAGTTATTTGTAGTGACCATAAAAGCACACTTTTTGTTCTGGGTTGAAAAACTATTCCCAAATTTGCCATTCTCAAAATAACTAGTTGCTGGTATATGAGGCCTACTTGAAATCTTTCCCAAAAAGGATATCTTACATTGAAGGTGCTGATAGTGTCATTCAGAAAAACCTAAGACACACGCTACCGTGCAGATAGAAGTCTGATTCTGTGATTAAACCTATACCTGTCACACAGCGCAAGAAAAAAATAGGCCTGACATTTCTATTCAACCAAATCTGTACTGTTTTAGCTGGTCAAGTTATTTGTAGTGACCGTAAAAGCACACTTTTTGTTCTGGGTTGAAAAACTATTCCCAAATTTGCCATTCTCAAAATAACTAGTTTCTGGTATATGAGGCCTACTTGAAATCTATCCCAAAAAGGATATCTTACATTGAAGGTGCTGATAGTGTCATTCAGAAAAACCTAAGACACACGCTACCGTGCAGATAGAAGTCTGATTCTGTGATTAAACCTATACCTGTCACACAGCGCAAAAAAAAACAGGCCTGACATTTCTATTCAACCAAATCTGTACTGTTTTAGCTGGTCAAGTTATTTGTAGTGACCGTAAAAGCACACTTTTTGTTCTGGGTTGAAAAACTATTCCCAAATGTGCCATTCTCAAAATAACTAGTTTCTGGTATATGAGGCCTACTTGAAATCTATCCCAAAAAGGATATCTTACATTGAAGGTGCTGATAGTGTCATTCAGAAAAACCTAAGACACACGCTACCGTGCAGATAGAAGTCTAATTCTGTGATTAAACCTATACCTGTCACACAGCGCAAAAAAAAAACAGGCCTGACATTTCTATTCAACCAAATCTGTACTGTTTTAGCTGGTCAAGTTATTTGTAGTGACCGTAAAAGCACACTTTTTGTTCTGGGTTGAAAAACTATTCCCAAATTTGCCATTCTCAAAATAATAATTTGTTTCTGGTATATGAGGCCTACTTGAAATCTATCCCAAAAAGGATATCTTACATTGAAGGTGCTGATAGTGTCATTCAGAAAAACCTAAGACACACGCTACCGTGCAGATAGAAGTCTGATTCTGTGATTAAACCTATACCTGTCACACAGCGCAAAAAAAAACAGGCCTGACATTTCTATTCAACCAAATCTGTACTGTTTTAGCTGGTCAAGTTATTTGTAGTCACCGTAAAAGCACACTTTTTGTTCTGGGTTGAAAAACTATTCCCAAATTTGCCATTCTCAAAATAACTAGTTTCTGGTATATGAGGCCTACTTGAAATCTATCCCAAAAAGGATATCTTACATTGAAGGTGCTGATAGTGTCATTCAGAAAAACCTAAGACACACGCTACCGTGCAGATAGAAGTCTAATTCTGTGATTAAACATATACCTGTCACACAGCGAAAAAAAAAAACAGGCCTGACATTTCTATTCAACCAAATCTGTACTGTTTTAGCTGGTCAAGTTATTTGTAGTGACCGTAAAAGCACACTTTTTGTTCTGGGTTGAAAAACTATTCCCAAATTTGCCATTCTCAAAATAACTAGTTTCTGGTATATGAGGCCTACTTGAAATCTATCCCAAAAAGGATATCTTACATTAAAGGTGCTGATAGTGTCATTCAGAAAAACCTAAGACACACGCTACCGTGCAGATAGAAGTCTGATTCTGTGATTAAACCTATACCTGTCACACAGCGCAAAAAAAAACAGGCCTGACATTTCTATTCAACCAAATCTGTACTGTTTTAGCTGGTCAAGTTATTTGTAGTGACCGTAAAAGCACACTTTTTGTTCTGGGTTGAAAAACTATTCCCAAATTTGCCATTCTCAAAATAACTAGTTTCTGGTATATGAGGCCTACTTGAAATCTTTCCCAAAAAGGATATCTTACATTGAAGGTGCTGATAGTGTCATTCAGAAAAACCTAAGACACACGCTACCGTGCAGATAGAAGTCTGATTCTGTGATTAAACCTATACCTGTCACACAGCGCATAAAAAAACAGGCCTGACATTTCTATTCAACCAAATCTGTACTGTTTTAGCTGGTCAAGTTATTTGTAGTCACCGTAAAAGCACACATTTTGTTCTGGGTTGAAAAACTATTCCCAAATTTGCCATTCTCAAAATTGTGGTGAACGGGAACAATGAGGAAAACATCTAATAAGGGACGCGGACGTGGACATGGTCGTGGTGGTGTTATTGGACCATCTGGTGCTGGGAGAGGACGTGGCCGTTCTGCCACAGCCACACGTCCTAGTGAACCAACTACCTCAGGTCCCAGTAGCCAGCAGAATTTACAGCAATATTTTGTGGGGCCCAATGCCGTTCTAAGGATGGTAAGGCCTGAGCAGGTACAGGCATTAGTCAATTGGGTGGCCGACAGTGGATCCAGCACCTTCACATTATCTCCCACCCAGTCTTCTGCAGAAAGCGCACAGATGGCGCCTGAAAACCAAGCCCATCGGTCTGTCACATCACCCCCATGCATATCAGGGAAACTGTCTGAGCCTCAAGTTATGCAGCAGTCTCTTATGCTGTTTGAAGACTCTGCTGCCAGGGTTTCCCAAGTGCATCCACCTAGCCCTTCCCCAGGGGTGGAAGAGATAGAATGCACTAACGCACAACCACTTATTTTTCCTGATGATGAGGACATGGGAATACCACCTCAGCACGTCTCTGATGATGACGAAACACAGGTGCCAACTGCTGCGTCTTTCTGCAGTGTGCAGACTGAACAGGAGGTCAGGGATCAAGACTGGATGGAAGACGATGCAGGGGACGATGAGGTCCTAGACCCCACATGGAATGAAGGTCGTGCCACTGACTTTCACAGTTCGGAGGAAGAGGCAGTGGTGAGACCGAGCCAACAGCGTAGCAAAAGAGGGAGCAGTGGGCAAAATCAGAACACCCGCCGCCAAGAGACTCCGCCTGCTACTGACCGCCGCCATCTGAGACCGAGCACCCCAAAGGCAGCTTCAAGGAGTTCCCTGGCATGGCACTTCTTCAAACAATGTGCTGACGACAAGACCCGAGTGGTTTGCACGCTGTGCCATCAGAGCCTGAAGCGAGGCATTAACGTTCTGAACCTTAGCACAACCTGCATGACCAGGCACCTGCATGCAAAGCATAAACTGCAGTGGAGTAAACACCTTAAAAACAAGGAAGTCACTCAGGCTCCCCCTGCTACCTCTTCTGCTGCTGCCGCCTCGGCCTCTTCTGCTGCTGCCGCCGCCTCGGCCTCTTCTGCTGCTGCTGCCGCCGCCTCGGCCTCTTCCTCTGCCTCTGGAGGAACGTTGGCACCTGCCGCCCAGCAAACATGGGATGTACCACCAACACCACCACCTGCGTCACCAAGCATCTCAACCATGTCACACGGCAGCGTTCAGCTCTCCATCTCACAAACATTTGAGAGAAAGCGTAAATTCCCACCTAGCCACCCTCGATCCCTGGCCCTGAATGCCAGCATTTCTAAACTACTGGCCTATGAAATGCTGTCATTTAGGCTGGTGGACACACACAGCTTCAAACAGCTCATGTCACTTGCTGTCCCACAGTATGTTGTTCCCAGCCGCCACTACTTCTCCAAGAGAGCCGTGCCTTCCCTGCACAAACAAGTGTCCGATAAAATCAAGTGTGCACTGCGCAACTCCATCTGTGGCAAGGTCCACCTAACCACAAATACGTGGACCAGTAAGCACGGCCAGGGACGCTATATCTCCCTAACTGCACACTGGGTAAATGTAGTGGCGGCTGGGCCCCAGGCGGAGAGATGTTTGGCGCACGTCCTTCCGCCGCCAAGGATCGCAGGGCAACATTCTTTGCCTCCTGTCTCCTTCTCCTCCTACTCAGCTTCCTCCTCCTCTTCTTCCACCTGCTCATCCAGTCAGCCACACACCTTCACCACCAACTTCAGCACAGCCCGGGGTAAACGTCAGCAGGCCATTCTGAAACTCATATGTTTGGGGGACAGGCCCCACACCGCACAGGAGTTGTGGCGGGGTATAGAACAACAGACCGACGAGTGGTTGCTGCCGGTGAGCCTCAAGCCCGGCCTGGTGGTGTGCGATAATGGGCGAAATCTCGTTGCAGCTCTGGGACTAGCCGGTTTGACGCACATCCCTTGCCTGGCGCATGTGCTGAATTTGGTGGTGCAGAAGTTCATTCGCAACTACCCCGACATGTCAGAGCTGCTGCATAAAGTGCGGGCCGTCTGTTCGCGCTTCCGGCGTTCACACCCTGCCGCTGCTCGCCTGTCTGCGCTACAGCGTAACTTCGGCCTTCCCGCTCACCGCCTCATATGCGACGTACCCACCAGGTGGAACTCCACCTTGCATATGCTGGACAGACTGTGCGAGCAGCAGCAGGCCATAGTGGAGTTTCAGCTGCAGCACGCACGGGTCAGTCGCACTGCGGATCAGACACACTTCACCACCAATGACTGGGCCTCCATGCGAGACCTGTGTGCCCTGTTGCGTTGTTTCGAGTACTCCACCAACATGGCCAGTGGCGATGACGCCGTTATCAGCGTTACAATACCACTTCTATGTCTCCTTGAGAAAACACTTAGGGCGATGATGGAAGAGGAGGTGGCCCAGGAGGAAAAGGAGGAAGAGGGGTCATTTTTAGCACTTTCAGGCCAGTCTCTTCGAAGTGACTCAGAGGGAGGTTTTTTGCAACACCAGAGGCCAGGTACAAATGTGGCCAGACAGGGCCCACTACTGGAGGACGAGGATGAGGAGGAGGTGGAGGAGGATGAGGATGAAGCATGTTCACAGCGGGGTGGCACCCAAAGCAGCTCGGGCCCATTACTGGTGCGTGGCTGGGGGGAAACACAGGACGATGACGATACGCCTCCCACAGAGGACAGCTTGTCCTTATCTCTGGGCAGCCTGGCACACATGAGCGACTACATGCTGCAGTGCCTGCGCAACGACAGCAGAGTTGCCCACATTTTAACGTGTGTGGACTACTGGGTTGCCACCCTGCTGGATCCCCGGTACAAAGACAATGTGCCCACCTTACTTCCTACACTGGAGCGTGATAGGAAGATGCGCGAGTACAAGCGCACGTTGGTAGACGCGCTACTGAGAGCATTCCTAAATGTCACAGGGGAACCAGTGGAAGCCCAAGGCGAAGGCAGAGGAGGAGCAAGAGGTCGCCAACGCAGCTGTGTCACGGCCAGCTCCTCTGAGGGCAGGGTTAGCATGGCAGAGATGTGGAAAAGTTTTGTCAACACGCCACAGCTAACTGCACCACCACCTGATACGGAACGTGTTAGCAGGAGGCAACATTTCACTAACATGGTGGAACAGTACCAGTGCACACCCCTCCACGTACTGACTGATGGTTCGGCCCCATTCAACTTCTGGGTCTCCAAATTGTCCCTGTGGCCAGAGCTAGCCTTTTATGCCTTGGAGGTGCTGGCCTGCCCGGCGGCCAGCGTTTTGTCTGAACGTGTATTCAGCACGGCAGGGGGCGTCATTACAGACAAACGCAGCCGCCTGTCTACAGCCAATGTGGACAAGCTGACGTTCATAAAAATGAACCAGGCATGGATCCTACAGGACCTGTCCATCCCTTGTGCAGATTAGATATTAACTACCTCCCCTTAACAATATATTATTCTACTCCAGGGCACTTCCTCCTTCAATACTATTTTTAATTTCATTTTACCATTATATTGCGGGGCAACCCAAAGTTAAATGAACCTCTCCTCTGTCTGGGTGCCGGGGCCTAAATGTGTGACAGTGGCCTGTTCCAGTGGTGGGTGACGTGAAGCCTGATTCTCTGCTATGACATGAAGACTTATTCTGTGCTGACATGAAGCCAGATTCTCTGTTACGCGACCTCTCTCCTCTGCCTGGGTGCCTGGGCCTAAATATGTGACAGTGGCCTGTTCCAGTGGTGGGTGACGTGAAGCCTGATTCTCTGCTATGACATGAAGACAGATTCTGTGCTGACATTAGGCCAGATTTTCTGTTACGGGACCTCTCTCCTCTGCCTGGGTGCCTGGGCCTAAATATGTGACAGGGGCCTGTTCCAGTGGTGGGTGACGTGAATCCTGATTCTCTGCTATGACATGAAGACAGATTCTGTGCTGACATTAGGCCAGATTCTCTGTTACGGGACCTCTCTCCTCTGCCTGGGTGCCTGGGCCTAAATATGTGACAGTGGCCTGTTCCAGTGGTGGGTGACGTGAAGCCTGATTCTCTGCTATGACATGAAGACAGATTCTGTGCTGACATAAGGCCAGATTCTCTGTTACGGGACCTCTCTCCTCTGCCTGGGTGCCTGGGCCTAAATATGTGACAGTGGCCTGTTCCAGTGGTGGGTGACATGAAGCCTGATTCTCTGCTATGACATGAAGACAGATTCTGTGCTGACATAAGGCCAGATTCTCTGTTACGGGACCTCTCTCCTCTGCCTGGGTGCCTGGGCCTAAATGTGTGACAGTGGCCTGTTCCAGTGGTGGGCGACGTGAAGCCTGATTCTCTGGTATGACATGAAGACTGATTCTGTGCTGACATAAGGCCAGATTCTCTGTTACGGGACCTCTCTCCTCTGCCTGGGTGCCTGGGCCTAAATGTGTGACAGTGGCCTGTTCCAGTGGTGGGTGACGTGAAGCCTGATTCTCTGCTATGACATGAAGACAGATTCTGTGCTGACATAAGGCCAGATTCTCTGTTACGGGACCTCTCTCCTCTGCCTGGGTGCCTGGGCCTAAATGTGTGACAGTGCCCTGTTCTAGTGGTTGGTGACGTGAAGCCTGATTCTCTGGTATGACATGAAGACAGATTCTGTGCTGACATAAGGCCAGATTCTCTGTTACGGGACCTCTCTCCTCTGCCTGGGTGCTTGGGCCTAAATGTGTGACAGTGGCCTGTTCCAGTGGTGGGTGACGTGAAGCCTGATTCTCTGCTATGACATGAAGACAGATTCTGTGCTGACATAAGGCCAGATTCTCTGTTACGGGACCTCTCTCCTCTGCCTGGGTGCCTGGGCCTAAATGTGTGACAGTGGCCTGTTCTAGTGGTGGGTGACGTGAAGCCTGATTCTCTGCTATGACATGAAGACAGATTCTGTGCTGACATAAGGCCAGATTCTCTGTTACGGGACCTCTCTCCTCTGCCTGGGTGCCTGGGCCTAAATGTGTGACTGTGGCCTGTTCCAGTGGTGGGTGACGTGAAGCCTGATTCTCTGCTATGACATGAAGACAGATTCTGTGCTGACATAAGGCCAGATTCTCTGTTACGGGACCTCTCTCCTCTGCCTGGGTGCCTGGGCCTAAATGTGTGACAGTGGCCTGTTCCAGTGGTGGGTGACGTGAAGCCTGATTCTCTGCTATGACATGAAGACAGATTCTGTGCTGACATAAGGCCAGATTCTCTGTTACGGGACCTCTCTCCTCTGCCTGGGTGCCTGGGCCTAAATGTGTGACTGTGGCCTGTTCCAGTGGTGGGTGACGTGAAGCCTGATTCTCTGCTATGACATGAAGACAGATTCTGTGCTGACATAAGGCCAGATTCTCTGTTACGGGACCTATCTCCTCTGCCTGGGTGCCTGGGCCTAAATGTGTGACAGTGGCCTGTTCCAGTGGTGGGTGACGTGAAGCCTGATTCTCTGCTATGACATGAAGGCAGATTCTGTGCTGACATAATGCCAGATTCTCTGTTACGGGACCTCTCTCCTCTGCCTGGGTGCCTGGGCCTAAATGTGTGACAGTGGCCTGTTCCAGTGGTGGGTGACGTGAAGCCTGATTCTCTGCTATGACATGAAGACAGATTCTGTGCTGACATAAGGCCAGATTCTCTGTTACGGGACCTCTCTCCTCTGCCTGGGTGCCTGGGCCTAAATGTGTGACAGTGGCCTGTTCCAGTGGTGGGTGACGTGAAGCCTGATTCTCTGCTATGACATGAAGACAGATTCTGTGCTGACATAAGGCCAGATTCTCTGTTACGGGACCTCTCTCCTCTGCCTGGGTGCCTGGGCCTAAATGTGTGACAGTGGCCTGTTCCAGTGGTTGGTGACGTGAAGCCTGATTCTCTGCTATGACATGAAGACAGATTCTGTGCTGACATAAGGCCAGATTCTCTGTTACGGGACCTCTCTCCTCTGCCTGGGTGCCTGGGCCTAAATGTGTGACAGTGGCCTGTTCCAGTGGTGGGTGACGTGAAGCCTGATTCTCTGCTATGACATGAAGACAGATTCTGTGCTGACATAAGGCCAGATTCTCTGTTACGGGACCTCTCTCCTCTGCCTGGGTGCCTGAGCCTAAATGTGTGACCGTGGCCTGTTCCAGTGGTGGGTGACGTGAAGCCTGATTCTCTGCTATGACATGAAGACAGATTCTGTGCTGACATAAGGCCAGATTCTCTGTTACGGGACCTCTCTCCTCTGCCTGGGTGCCTGGGCCTAAATGTGTGACAGTGGCCTGTTCCAGTGGTGGGTGACGTGAAGCCTGATTCTCTGCTATGACATGAAGCCTGATTCTGCGCTGACATAAGGCCAGATTCTCTGTTACGGGACCTCTCTCCTCTGCCTGGGTGCCTGGGCCTAAATGTGTGACAGTGGCCTGTTCCAGTGGTGGGTGACGTGAAGCCTGATTCTCTGCTATGACATGAAGACAGATTCTGTGCTGACATAAGGCCAGATTCTCTGTTACGGGACCTCTCTCCTCTGCCTGGGTGCCTGGGCCTAAATGTGTGACAGTGGCCTGTTCCAGTGGTGGGTGACGTGAAGCCTGATTCTCTGCTATGACATGAAGACAGATTCTGTGCTGACATAAGGCCACATTCTCTGTTACGGGACCTCTCTCCTCTGCCTGGGTGCCTGGGCCTAAATGTGTGACCGTGGCCTGTTCCAGTGGTTGGTGACGTGAAGCCTGATTCTCTGCTATGACATGAAGACAGATTCTGTGCTGACATAAGGCCAGATTCTCTGTTACGGGACCTCTCTCCTCTGTCTAGGTGCCTGGGCCTAAATATGTGACAGTGGCCTGTTCCAGTGGTGGGTGACATGAAGCCAGATTCTCTGCTATGGCATGAAGAGACTGATTCTCTGCTGACATGAAGCCAGATTCTTTGCTATGGCATGAAGAGACTGATTCTCTGCTGACGTGAAGCCAGATTCTCTGCTATGGGACCTCTGTCCAATTGATATTGGGTCATTTTTATTTTTTTTATTTTTATTTTAATTCATTTCCCTATCCACATTTGTTTGCAGGGGATTTACCTACACGTTGCTGCCTTTTGCAGCCCTCTAGCTCTTTCCTGGGCTGTTTTACAGCCTTTTTAGTGCCCAAAAGTTTGGGTCCCCATTGACTTCAATGGGGTTCGGGTTCGGGACGAAGTTCGGTTCGGGTTCGGATCCCGAACCCGAACATTTCCGGGAAGTTCGGCCGAACTTCTCGAACCCGAACATCCAGGTGTTCGCTCAACTCTAGTTGTGTCTTGCAAAAAGCAAAACATTCATTACTATTGTAAGTGGGTCCCCCTTAAGATCAAGGAGAAAGCCATCTGCAGGACATTTCAATGCAAATGTACCAAATTAACCATCATTTCATAAAAAATAATGGTAGATCAGCATTTAAAGTTTTTATTTTATTTTTATATTTAACTTAAAAAAGCTCATAGCAACCAGCCTGCTTTTATGTGTTTCTAAGGCTACTTTCACACTACCGTTCAGAGCGGGTCCGTCTGATGTCTGCCCAGACGGATCCGTTCATATAATGCAGACTTGGGATCCGTTCAGAACGGATCCGTCTGCATTATATTGTAGAAAAAATTCTAAGTGTGAAAGTAGCTTCAGACGGATCCGTCCAGACTTTACATTGAAAGTCAATGGGGGACGGATACGTTTGAAAATTGAGCCATACTGTGTCAACTTCAAACGGATCCGTCCCCATTGACTTCCATTGTAAGTCTGGACGGATCCGCTTGCCTCCGCACGGCCAGGCGGACACCCGAACGCTGCAAGCAGCGTTCAGGTGTCCGCTTGCTGAGCGGAGCGGAGGCTGAACGCCGCCAGACTGATGCATTCTGAGCGGATCCGCGTCCACTCAGAATGCATTAGGGCAGTACGGATGCGTTCGGGGCCGCTTGTGAGAGCCTTCAAACGGAGCTCACAAGCGGACACCCGAACGCTAGTGTGAAAGTAGCCTAAGGCTGATTCATTTTAGTATTTTTGTGTTCTGTTTTGAATCATTTTATAAACACAATTAGATATCTATTTTTCAGGATCCCAGCTGATGCCAAAATGTTTGGACAGGGGTCTGATCACATCACATTTTACCATCCTGTTTTTTTTTTTTTTTTTTTTTTTTTTAAAACAAACCCATAGGTTTTCAATGGGGCTTCATGGAGTGTCCATTTATCTCCATTTGACATGTTTCCTTAAACATACAGTTTTGTTTCATTTTTATCTGTCCATTTGAACAACAGAATTCAGATTTTTTATTTTTTTATTCAAGTCTGTGCGGCACTAAACCTAGAAATGAATACTAAAAGTACAGAAGTATATTTGTCCTCCCTGTTTCTCAGTCTCTGGCACCTTCTGCATAATCCCATATTGATGTCCTATCCTCTGGATATAGTGGTTACATATGTGTCTCTCTTCCTCCACCATTCACCCTATTGTAACCGTGCAGTACAAGAGTGGATGCACCTCTTGCAGTCTTATGGCTGAAGTACAGTATGCAAGTTTCAGCACCGTGGACAGTGGTTAAAGTGTTTTTACAGGATTTTGATACAGATGACCTATTCGACACCCTGGACCCCCACTGATAAGCTGTTTGAGAAGGCAGTGACGCTCCTTTGACTACCGTGGCCCTTTCTGTGCCTACATTTGAGAGCAGCTGTGCTTAGTATCGCACTCAGCCCCATAGAAGTGAATGGGGCTGAGCGCGATAACAAGCAAAGCCGCTATACAATGTATGGTACTGTGCTTGGTGAGATGCGAGAAGGCCGAAGCGCTCACAGGAACACCGGTGCCTTCTCAAACAGCTGATCGGTGGGGTTCCCGAGTGTCGGACCGCACCGATCAGATACTGATGACCTATCCAGAGAGAGGATAGGTCATCAGTATCAAAATCCCAGAAAACCCCTTTAAGTAATGACAGTTCAATCTCATATATTGCAATAAATGACGTATATTAAATAACATTATATTATATTATTATTATTATTTGAAAAAGGTTTCAGTCACTATTTATATGAAAGTAAATACTGAAATCATTACATTAAATACATGAAAAGACCTAATATAAGGCTACTTTCACACTAGCGTTAATATTTTCCGGTATTGAGATCCGTTATAGGGTCTCAATACCGGGAAACAAAGCTTCAGTTTTGTCCCCATTCATTGTCAACAAAACGTAACTGAACGGAACGGAATGCTCCAAAATGCATTCCGTTCCGTTCTCATACCGGAGAGCAAACCACAGCATGCTGCGGTTTTCCTTCCGTCATGGGATGCGGAGCAAGACAGATCGGTCATGACCCACAATGCAAGTCAACGGGGACGGATCAGTTTTTTCTGACAATAGAAAACTGATCCGTCCTCCATTGAATTTCAATGGAGTTCATGAAAGATCCGTCTTGGGTATGTTAAAGATAATACAACCGGATCCATTCATAACGGATGCAGACGGTTGTATTATCAGTAACGGAAGTGTTTTTGCTGAACCCTGCCGGATTCAGCAAAAACGCTAGTGTGAAAGTAGCCTTAGACAGTTACTATAAGGCAGGAGTCAGGTAACACAGGAACACCTTATTGACAATTGAATGGCATAGCCAGAGGTGTACATAAAGATGAGGGGGACACTATAACAAAGTTTAAATCCCCCACACCATTGCTTGTACAGCTTGTGAAAAGGGAAATGCTGAAAGTAAAGCTGGACATACAGTACTGTGCAAAAGTTTCAGGTAGATGTTAAATAATTGTGCAAAGTAAGAATGCTTTCAAAAAAATAGAAGTGTTAATTGAAAAGCAAAGTGAATGAACAAAAGAGAAATCTAAATCAAATTAATATTTCATGTGACCACCCTTTGCCTTCAAAAGAGCCTCAGTTCTTCTAGGTACACTTGCAGACAGTTTTTGAAGGAACTCCGCAGGGAGGTTGTTCCAAAAATCTTGGAGAACTAACCACACATCTTCTGTGGATGTAGACTTGCTCAAATCCTTCTGTCTCTTTATGTAATCCCAGACGGACTCAAGGGTGTTGAGATCATCGCTCTGTGGGGTCATATCATCCCTTCCAGAACTCCTTGTTCTCCTTTACATTGAAAATAATTCTTTATGACATTGGCTGTATGTTTGGGGTCGTTGTCCTGCAGCAAAATAAATTTGGAGCCAATCAGACACCTCCCGGAAGG
This sequence comes from Bufo bufo, assembly GCF_905171765.1. NCBI lineage: Eukaryota > Metazoa > Chordata > Amphibia > Anura > Bufonidae > Bufo > Bufo bufo. The sequence goes on along the minus strand of NC_053394.1, from coordinate 333,212,765 downwards.
TATTGCATGATGGATAAGGATCTGCAATCGTTAGTACCAAGGCAGAACCTGCTTTCATCACTAAACACAATTGGTTGCCATTGATGGTCACAACAGAGGTGCAAGTGAGTATCTTTTTTTCTTTCAACAGGTGAAAGTAAAAAAATCCAAAAAGCTGAACAAGCCCTTTAAGGCAGTCATGACTTCCAATTCCTTTATTTATGTCCATGTTGACTCAAAATTGGATGATATCACAATAAGAGATAAACATCTGCCAGACACTTCTGATATCACAAATCTCTGGGGAATTTATTGAATTCTGATATAAAAAGATATGACAGTCCCCGGATTACTGAAAGATCCTGTCAAAATCTGTGATATCTACTGCTAAAATCAGATACTTCAGATATGGGTTACTTTATATAGTGTAGTAGACATTATACCGTCTATACTATAGTTCTTATGGGAAGGGGCATTTCTCAAGCACATCCAACGTCCTTGTGTGAACCAACCCGTACGCCTTCTATTGTGTTCCAAAATCCTCCTGTACTTCTGACTCTCCTGTCGCACCATAAGAGCATTCACATAAAATCACATAACATCTTTAGCAAGCTGATTCTTCAGAGCCGTTGCATAAAATACATTACAAGCACTCTACTTGTTTAATATGTCATTTAGAAATGAATATATGTATATATATTGTCGATGTCTGCAGACAAAAATATGAGTTAAAGTGCCTTTGAAGAGGAAGGATGTGTTCCATCAGCATTTGCAGATTTATATTCTCTTCTTTCTCCCAAGTTTCCTTGAGGACAGCAGAGAGGACAATTGTCAAATCGAGTTCTTAGAGCAAATTACAGCCTTAATTGGCTTGTTTTTTTTTTAATTGCAGAGTTCTTGGGTTAATGAAAGCTCGGGCTGAATCTACAGCTGTGTTTTAGGATCAGTTGCCAGGAGAACACTTCAGAAAATGAAAGAGCTTGTCTCACCCATATTTGAAAATGCAGCTGAGATATTATTCAAATAATGCATAAAGGAAGCAATTTACCATGGCTAAAGGGACCTGAGATTCTCCATTATCTCCCCCGTGCCCTTACTCACATCGGTCTGTTCTGGTATAGCTCAGGTACGGTTGTCACTTCATGTCTTTGATGCAGATTTGTAGATGTTTTTACAGCGCATATTAACACATCTAGGAAGCTGTATATGATTATAATGTAATGGGATGTAGAACAAGATACAGATGGGAAGGGTCACCCTCTTTAGGTGATGAGATGTGGGGAGCTTGGTCCTGGTTCTGACACCATAACACCATCTATTTCTAATAGAAGAAAACCATAAACTACAGTGTATATGCCCCCTAAATTACCTGCTAAAGTTCAATCGTAGGTGAGACTTGCACATAGTGGTATAGCTATAGGTATCTAAGTTGAGACCAAGCCCTGAAACAAAGTGATCAGGTGGATCCATTCAGGACGTGTCACACGGGTGATTAGATGGTTACAGGACCTTTAAGAACATAATTAAAAAGAAATTAAGAATTTGGTTTTGGCCAAGAGGTGGTGGGGGAAGCAGACATTCCTGTTAGCACATATGCACATGGCCCAAAAGAGAGGTAAATTGGCCAGTTTCAGCCTATTTAATCCATGAACTGTCGGGTCCATTCTATAAATAAATTAATAGCAGCCATTTTACCCTCTGTACCAGAATCATTGAAACTTATCAACATAAAGAGGTAAGTATTTATGCTTAGAAAGTGAACCACAAGTTCTAACACGTTCTACTGGGGCCAAACCTGAAAACTCTTATGAAAGTCAATTTCAAGATCAGACTAGCCCACCATTATCCTCTCCTGTGCCAAGGCTCTGCCATAATAATGGGCCAGTAGAAGGCAACCCCTTGGAACAGACTTTGGAGCTTTTATCCTTTTAGATCCTACTGATGATTTGTCCTGTGTTTGCAATGATAAGCTTACAATCTAATTATAATGTGTGGATGTGTGCATATAACTGTAGTATTTGGATGTGTGCATGTAACGTGTGGATGTGTGCATATTCTGTATAGATGGAGGGTGGGCTACCAGAGTAATTTTCTCTGGTGTGTCCAACAAACCTCAGTCCAACACTGCTGTCACTCTCTCTCACTCCATCTACTCTTAAGGGCCCAAACACATTATTGTATTGTGGCTGAATGAGGAGCATAGCTATAGGAGAAGCAGCTGTTTTGGGGCCCGACCTCAGAAGGGGCCCACCCAGGAGGAGGACTAAAATATTTTATTGTCAAGGCCCCCTCAATAGTATTATACAGTGACAGTATATAGAGTGACATGACATATTTTATATGTGTAGGAAACAGAGTAGCTGTCTCTGACCTGGTTCTAGACTAGTGACAGGAGTGGGGGCTGGGGGGAACCCATTGAAAAGTTTGCTGTGGGGCCCAGTCATTTCTAGTTAGGCCACTGGGCTGAACCTGCTGACAGTCTAATGTGTGGGTAACTCCCGACTCTCCTCTGACAGATTATGTCGGGTGAGAGAAGGATTGGGCAGTGAATATTTTCACCTGCGACTTTTTTTCTCTGGGAAGATAAGCCACCACCAGAGGTGCCTAGCAGCAGCTTTCTCCCCTATGAATACATATACACATTCGGCCGAATCAAATATGTATGTGTATGGGGATGTCAGGAGAGATAGCTGTCGGCTGAACAATCTCTTTACACTCTGGGGAAGATTTATCAAAACTGGTGTCAAGGAAAACTAGCTTTGTTGCCTATTCTTCAGAACTTCATTGGAAAATAAAAGGAATCTGATTGGTTGCTATTAGGGATGAGCGAACCCGAACTGTATAGTTCGGGTTCGTACCGAATTTTGGGGTGTCCGTGACACGGACCCGAACCCGAACATTTTCGTAAAAGTCTGGGTTCGGGTTCGGTGTTCGGCGCTTTCTTGGCGCTTTTTGAAAGGCTGCAAAGCAGCCAATCAACAAGCGTCATACTACTTGCCCCAAGAGGCCATCACAGCCTTGCCTACTATTGGCATGGCTGTGATTGGCCAGTGCAGCATGTGACCCAGCCTCTATATAAGCTTGGGTCACGTAGCGCTGCACGTCACTCTGCTGATACAAGCGTAGGGAGAGGTTGCAGCTGCGACGTTAGGGCGAGATTAGGCAGATTAACTCCTCCAAAAGACTTCATTCAGTGATCGATCTACAGCTGTGGATCATTGAAGTGCTATTATTCATTGCTCAGTGTTTTTAGGCTGCCCAGAGCGTTTTTCAGTCACTTTTTTCTGGGGTGATCGGCGGCCATTTTGTGGCTTGTGGTGCGCCAGCACAAGCTACCACCAAGTGCATTTAACCATCAATAGTGTGGTTTATTTTGCTATATCCTACATCAGGGTCAAGCTTTCATCAAGTGCATTTAACCATCAATAGTGTGGTTATTTTTTGGCCATATACTACATCAGGTGCAGGCTGAGCCTGTGTCACCCAAGTGCATTTAACCATCAATAGTGTGGTTATTTTTTGCTATATCCTACATCAGGGTCAAGCTTTCATCAAGTGCATTTAACCATCAATAGTGTGTCTTTTTTTTGGCCATATACTACATCAGGTGCAGGCTGAGCCTGTGTCACCCAAGTGCATTTAACCATCAATAGTGTGGTTATTTTTTGGCCATATACTACATCAGGGGCAAGTTGAGCCTGTCACCCAGCGCCTAAAAAATAGGCCTCACATTTATATTCATCCAAATCTGTACTGTTTTAGCTGGTCAAGTTATTTTTAGTGACCGTCAAAGCACAGTTTTTTTTCTGGGTTGAAAAACAATTCCCAAATAAGCCTCACATTTATATTCAGCTAAATCTGTCATTACTGGTGTGCCTGTATTAGTGTAATACGGTACCTAAATAGATAGCCAGATAGTGTTAGGTGTCTGTAAAAAAAGGCCTGAATTTTAATTCAATACATTGGCCCGAATAATATTTTTCTTATTGTGGTGAACGGTAACAATGAGGAAAACATCTAGTAAGGGACGAGGACGCGGACGTGGACATGGTCGTGGTGGTGTTAGTGGACCCTCTGGTGCTGGAAGAGGACGTGGCTGTTCTGCCACAGCCACACGTCCTAGTGTACCAACTACCTCAGGTCCCAGTAGCCGCCAGAATTTACAGCCATATTTGGTGGGGCCCAATGCCGTTCTAAGGATGGTAAGGCCTGAGCAGGTACAGGCATTAGTCAATTGGGTGGCCGACAGTGCATCCAGCACGTTCACATTATCTCCCACCCAGTCTTCTGCAGAAAGCGCACAGATGGCGCATGAAAACCAAGCCCATCAGTCTGTCACATCACCCCCATGCATATCAGGGAAACTGTCTGAGCCTCAAGTTATGCAGCAGTCTCTTATGCTGTTTGAAGACTCTGCTGCCAGGGTTTCCCAAGGGCATCCACCTAGCCCTTCCCCAGGGGTGGAAGAGATAGAATGCACTAACGCACAACCACTTATGTTTCCTGATGATGAGGACATGGGAATACCACCTCAGCACGTCTCTGATGATGACGAAACACAGGTGCCAACTGCTGCGTCTTTCTGCAGTGTGCAGACTGAACAGGAGGTCAGGGATCAAGACTGGGTGGAAGACGATGCAGGGGACGATGAGGTCCTAGACCCCACATGGAATGAAGGTCGTGCCACTGACTTTCACAGTTCAGAGGAAGAGGCAGTGGTGAGACCGAGCCAACAGCGTAGCAAAAGAGGGAGCAGTGGGCAAAATCAGAACACCTGCCGCCAAGAGACTACGCCTGCTACTGACCGCCGCCTTCTGGGACCGAGCACCCCAAAGGCAGCTTCAAGGAGTTCCCTGGCATGGCACTTCTTCAAACAATGTGCTGACGACAAGACCCGAGTGGTTTGCACGCTGTGCCATCAGAGCCTGAAGCGAGGCATTAACGTTCTGAACCTTAGCACAACCTGCATGACCAGGCAACTGCATGCAAAGCATGAACTGCAGTGGAGTAAACACCTTAAAAACAAGGAAGTCACTCAGGCTCCCCCTGCTACCTCTTCTGCTGCTGCCGCCTCGGCCTCTTCTGCTGCTGCCGCCGCCTCGGCCTCTTCCTCCGCCTCTGGAGGGACGTTGGCACTTGCCGCCCAGCAAACATGGGATGTACCACCAACACCACCACCTGCGTCACCAAGCATCTCAACCATGTCACACGGCAGCGTTCAGCTCTCCATCTCACAAACATTTGAGAGAAAGCGTAAATTCCCACCTAGCCACCCTCGATCCCTGGCCCTGAATGCCAGCATTTCTAAACTACTGGCCTATGAAATGCTGTCATTTAGGCTGGTGGACACACACAGCTTCAAACAGCTTATGTCGCTTGCTGTCCCACAGTATGTTGTTCCCAGCCGGCACTACTTCTCCAAGAGAGTCGTGCCTTCCCTGCACAACCAAGTATCCGATAAAATCAAGTGTGCACTGCGCAACGCCATCTGTGGCAAGGTCCACCTAACCACAGATACGTGGACCAGTAAGCACGGCCAGGGACGCTATATGTCCCTAACTGCACACATTCTTTGCCTCCTGTCTCCTCCTCCTCCTCCTACTCAGCTTCCTCCTCCTCTACTTCCACCTGCTCATCCAGTCAGCCACACACCTTCACCACCAACTTCAGCACAGCCCGGGGTAAACGTCAGCAGGCCATTCTGAAACTCATATGTTTGGGGGACAGGCCCCACACCGCACAGGAGTTGTGGCGGGGTATAGAACAACAGACCGACGAGTGGTTGCTGCCGGTGAGCCTCAAGCCTGGCCTGGTGGTGTGCGATAATGGGCGAAATCTCGTTGCAGCTCTGGGACTAGCCGGTTTGACGCACATCCCTTGCCTGGCGCATGTGCTGAATTTGGTGGTGCAGAAGTTCATTCGCAACTACCCCGACATGTCAGAGCTGCTGCATAAAGTGCGGGCCGTCTGTTCGCGCTTCCGGCGTTCACACCCTGCCGCTGCTCGCCTGTCTGCGCTACAGCGTAACTTCGGCCTTCCCGCTCACCGCCTCATATGCGACGTGCCCACCAGGTGGAACTCCACCTTGCACATGCTGGACAGACTGTGCGAGCAGCAGCAGGCCATAGTGGAGTTTCAGCTGCAGCACGCACGGGTCAGTCGCACTGCAGATCAGCCCCACTTGACCACCAATGACTGGGCCTCCATGCGAGACCTGTGTGCCCTGTTGCGCTGTTTCGAGTACTCCACCAACATGGCCAGTGGCGATGACGCTGTTATCAGCGTTACAATACCACTTCTATGTCTCCTTGAGAAAACACTTAGGGCGATGATGGAAGAGGAGGTGGCCCAGGAGGAAGAGGAGGAAGAGGGGTCATTTTTAGCACTTTCAGGCCAGTCTCTTCGAAGTGACTCAGAGGGAGGTTTTTTGCAACAGCACAGGCCAGGTACAAATGTGGCCAGACAGGGCCCACTACTGGAGGACGAGGAGGACGAGGATGAGGAAGAGGTGGAGGTGGAGGAGGATGAGGATGAAGCAGGTTCACAGCGGGCTGGCACCCAACGCAGCTCGGGCCCATCACTGGTGCGTGGCTGGGGGGAAACACAGGACGATGACGATACGCCTCCCACAGAGGACAGCTTGTCCTTACCTCTGGGCAGCCTGGCACACATGAGCGACTACATGCTGCAGTGCCTGCGCAACAACAGCAGAGTTGCCCACATTTTAACGTGTGCGGACTACTGGGTTGCCACCCTGCTGGATCCCCGGTACAAAGACAATGTGCCCACCTTACTTCCTACACTGGAGCGTGATAGGAAGATGCGCGAGTACAAGCGCACGTTGGTAGACGCGCTACTGAGAGCATTCCCAAATGTCACAGGGGAAACAGTGGAAGCCCAAGGCGAAGGCAGAGGAGGAGCAAGAGGTCGTCAACGCAGCTGTGTCACGGCCAGCTCCTCTGAGGGCAGGGTTAGCATGGCAGAGATGTTCTCGAACCCGAACATCCAGGTGTTCGCTCAACTCTAGTTGCTATTAGTTTTGAGCTAAGTGAAGAATTCTAAATTCTAAACTTCGATTCGAAATGAATCCAAATTTTCTCACGCTTTGTGGTAATGAATCAAGGTTTCCTAAAATGGTGGTTGCACGTGTTACAAAGTGAAACTAAGTGTGGAGGAGACAAGCTCGGGAATGTGAGATCACCCATGATGCCATGCAGCCAGCTAATCCGCAGATAGCCATCTCCTGTGATGTAACAGCCCTATAAAATCCTGATCCCGCACGGTCTCCACCATTCTCCTGTGAGCTGAGCATAGGGAGAGATGTGACAAGCGCTCATGTGCTAGGGACAATGTTGCTGAAAATGATTAATAGAAGAATATTGGAGAGGGAGAGTGCAGGGAGACTGCAGGGACAGTACAGGGAGCGTGCAGGGATACGTGTACTGCATCAGTTTTATTTATTCCTACTTTTTACTTATTCCTGCATTAGTCGTAAACTAAGATATGTAATTCAATACCAATAAGATGGGAGCCTTTATTATTCTGGTGCCAGCGTGCCAACTAATACCATCCAGTCTGCACGGCTTAGCGGGGTCAGGTCTTAATGATGACCATCCTCATCTTTTGCTGGCTTTACTTCCTAGAAAAGTCAGCAAGATGCAGAGAGAAGAGGAGCTGGATGTTCCTAATAACATATTTTTATCGATATTAGATGATGTGGAAAAGCAGCAAAGCAGGTGGCAGAAGAAGGGCTCCCACCTGTATGGCAGGAGAGTGCTGGGGTTGGAGAAGTGGTTATGTTAGAGCTGATTAATATTCTGTGTTTACTGTCAAATAACCTGCAGGAGATTGCAGGAAAGAACATAAATAATATACATATTTTCCACCCACATAACCAGCCAAACCCCATACCAGCAACAGCCCCAGTTTAAAGGTGCGGCACGGCCATTAACAATGAAGAAGGACTATACAGTGCAGTCTTCATTATTAAATGAAAGGCAGCTGCAGGCTAATTGGCCGCACGGTTCTTTACTGCTGCATGGCAGCAACCCACCCACAGCATGGCCCCTCAGTGTGGCCGTACCCTAAGGGTCCATTCAGATGACCGTATGTGTTTTGCAGTCCATAAATTGTGGATCCACAAAACACGGATACCGGCCTTGTGCATTCCGCAATTTGCAGATTGGCCAGCCTGATGATTGAAATGTCTTTTCTTGTCCATGATTGCGGACAAGAATAGGACATGTTATTTCATTTTTTAGGGGCCTCGTAATGGCTGTCCGCATCATTTGAAATGAATGGGTCCATTACGTAATGGATGCAGCCTCAAATATACGGTCGTTTAAATGGGCCCTATTAATTATTAATTCATAACCCCACCCAACAACAAAAAAACTTTTCGTCTGCTACTAGGCATAAAACATTTGTCCTATACTAAATCGAGTGTGCAGATTACAAATCCGAAGTCAGAATTGTTGTAACACGTCACAAAATTTTGCTATGCATAAGTATTCCTAAATGAATTAAGCACTTGGAAAGCATTGAATAATTGAACAGAACAAGTTTTACTCCAACAATTACCTGATCTACATCAAAGTTTGCTAGGTAAACAGTGTATCAAAATGTAATGGAATAACCAAATTTCAAAAAGTCTCGTTTATCAGTTTAAAAGTCTTACTTGAGCAAGGCCCAGTACTGTTAAAAGTGCTTCAGGCATCTGCTTTTGCATTTGTGAACAGTCATATTTTCCCGTTGCAAAAACCAGCAGTAGTCCCCCATAATGTTGGGATTCCAGTGGCCTTGATACCTGTTCTTCATTGTAAAAATATCTTTATGGAACCGCTTTCCATGTTCGTCACTTACGTGTCCCAAATTGGGTGGGAAAAAGTCAAGATGGGAATGTAAGAAATGCACTTTTAACACATTCGGCAGCCAAGTTGTTCATATGCTGTAAGCATGTGGTCTACTAATTCAGCATAGTTTGCACCTCCCAAGGAAGTTCTGCACTACTAGCACATATGCATCCCAAGCTGCAAGTTCCAGAGGGTTGAGTTTTGTTCTGAATGTGTCATCGTGCATTAGTTTGTTGATTTCGGGGCTAATAAAAATTCCGGCCTTTATTTTAGCATCAGTTTTTAGTGTGTTAAACTTCTCCTTCAAATACTGGAAACCATTTCCATCATGAACAAGTGCAATTACAAAATTTTTCATTAAACCAAGTTTAATGTGAAATGGTGGAAGATAAACTTGAAGTGGATCGACCAGTGATTTGTGTTGTACATTGTACTGACCGACTGTGTGCTAGACTCATTTTGTAATGATTGTTGTCATCACGGCTGTTCCATAGAGACAAGAAACACATATGCTTTGTATACCCTAACTGTAGGCCAAGTAGCAGTGCTACCACTTTCAGGTCAGCACAAATTTTCCATTTATCTTCTGAGTATTTGGTCATTTTTAATATTAACTCCATAGAAGCATGGGTCTCTTTCATTCTAACCATATGAGCCAATGGATGGTTTATCGTTACCATTGTGCAACAGGACAGCTTTCAAACTTGTTTTGCTAGAGTCTATGAATAACCTCCATTCATCGGGAACATGTGTACCATCTAACTCCATCATAAGACCATTTACATCAGTACAGAAACAGACATCGCTTTCCATTGCATAGTATGCAGCTAACTTGGTGTATCGATAACGAAAGTGTGAAGTTGTGGTGCCTCGTTGTAGAAAATTCCATTCCTGAAGTCTAGAAGCTTGCAGTTCTGACTTTTCTTTAGATAATGACAGATCTCTTACCAGATCATCTAAATCTGATTGGCTTAGCAAGTGCGGCTGACCCTCCAGTTGTTCTGCATCAGGAAATAAATTGTGATAATCAACATCTTCTTCATCAGGATCAGAACTGTCTGTTTCAATTGCCGTTCCTGCTGTGGGAGGGGCAGGCACTGGATTCTGTGTGGTACTGGTTTAAGAGCAGACTCACAGTCAGGATACACGATTTGTGACTTGTTTCTCTTTGAATATCCGGCAATTTTAGTCATGCAAAAGTAACAGTCTGAATGGTGATTTTTCTGCTCATGCCAAACCATAGGCACTGCAAAGGCCATTCCTTTCCTTTTACCATTCAACCACTGCGTTAGTCCAGAGTAACACTCGGTGCAAACATGAGGTGCCCAGCTTATATCTTGATCTCCAATTTTACAGTCAAAGTAATACTTGTAAGCAAGACGCACTCGCTTTGTCAGATTCTTGCGCTGATCATAGTAGTGTATTTGCCACATATGTAGCAGAAATTGTCTGGATCGTTAACACATTTGCGTTTATCCATCTTAAGTTTCAAAATTGATAGCACTATAACAGATCACTTCAAAATCTGTCCAGCTTTCCTTATATACTTACTGCTGACATCAGCCTCAGTGCGTCCGGACAGGTCTGGACATGTCCATTGGAATATTTCCAATATAATGCATTAATATTATAACTGAATAGGCTTTGCATGTATAACTTAAAATCTAGACGTGTCAGGCAAATTCCGAGTTTATATTTGAAATCAGCGCGCTCATTTTAGTATAAATCACATGTTTTTTTCTCAGTAGCAAAATCTTTGTTGCGTGGTGTAACTAATCAAATGTCTTGGCAAACTTCTGTGGCGTTGAATTTTTCTCTAGTTCCTATGTGTAACTAAACCAGTTTTTCTTTACACCAGTCTCAATAAATCTCCCCTCTGTATTCAGACAAATCATCAATACTCTAAGGTGCCAGGATTTAAGCACTGAAGGAGACAGAGGGTCCGTAAGTGTCTTACTACAGTTTCCACATTCCTGTGGGTCTTGGCAATCCATAACCTCTCTCTTTACTAGAGGATAACAACTTTCAGAGAACACCACGAGACCAAATGCCAATTATCTGGGGGCATTACTTGTGACTGCAGATGATTAACCTGGAATCAAAGGTTTTCTAAGAGGCACAATAACACAGTATATATGTATGGTATCTGTCTGAGGCATCTGTAACACCCCAGAGTGGTGTTACCACTTCTGCACCTTGCTACTGTCTTTATTTGTCTAACCTCATCTCATCTTATACATTTATTCCAGTTCCTCCACACTGTGCATTTCTAATGTTTTGTAACTGTTCATATGTTATGTGCCTGGTTCACCAGCAGGTGGCAGCAAACTGCCATGTTTGCTGACACCTGCTGGTGAACCAGGCACATAACATTCTCTCTGTACTTAGAGAGAATGGAACTTGCGATTCCATTCTAACCCCCCTCTCTAGGGGAGTGGGCTAGTGCTACTTCCTTCAGGAAGGGTGGGGACCAGTTAGAACTGGTTCTAGTGCTAGTGCGAGTTGTAGTCTCTGTGCTGGTAGGGACTCCATGTTGGAGCTCATCGGATTCTACCACATCCCTTGGCTGAACATAAGCCCAACCAAAGAGTGAAGCACAGCATCACGAAGAAAGCAAATACCCTAATTAAGCTGTCAGTACAGCAGAGTCAGAGAGAAACAGATGTAGCAGAGTGGAGTTTGCCTGCTAGTTTCATGCTAAAGCCTGCTGGAACCAAGACAAAGCCTGAAAACCGTTTTGGAGAATGTTTATGCAAAGTAAAGCTGCCATTGAACTTCATCTCAAGGTCTGGACTCAAATTATTCTTTTATCCTCAATTATTCCCTTCATTTATTGCTTTGGAGCCAAAGTCTGGGGTCCAGGAGCACTGTGACACACAAAAAGAGACATTTTAGGCTGCAACATACCACTCGGCATTTGCTACACCTGGGAAGTGACATATAGAGGGCCCTCGGATGAGGCCGCCCGTTGCAATTTTGGCATCACAAACAGGATTTACTTGAGTGCCTCTAAGCAACAGGGCTACAGAATTGTCAGAGAACCCCCTAAAAATGACTTTACTGTGTTTATTGCAGAGCGACAGGTGCAGGATTGTGTGCATCGGCTACCGAGGGGTTAATCTGCCATCTTTACCAGTGATGGCGTATGTTCTTCTTGTACCACAAGAGCTGGAAGCGATAGCCCTGCCCACCGGGAACTGCCCAATGCAAGTGTAGGAAGTGATGACTCCACCTCCAAGAGTACGCCCCTTTTACCAGTGTGTGCTGGAGAGACTTGAGAGGGGAGTGGTCAGTCACCAGGCGGAATTTTCTCTACAATAAATAATAGCAGAGCGATTCTAGTGCCCACTTGATAGCCAGGCACTCCCTCTCCACTATACTATACCGGGTCTTGGCTGGGGTGAGCTTACGGCTGAGGAAGACAACGGGATGCTCCTCACCCGCTGACTTCCTTAGACAGTACAGCACCGAGGCCTACTTCGGAGGCATCGGTCTGTACTATAAACTCCCTTTTGAAGTCAGGCGTCACCAAAATCGGGGACCTGCACAGGGCCGACTTAAAAGCGGAGAAAGCCTCTTCCGCCCGATCATCCCAGCGAACAATCATTGACTTGTGTCCCTTCAAGAGTCCTGTCAAGGGCGCGGCTAGAGTAGCAAAGTGGGGAACAAACCTCATGTAATAGCCCACCATTCCCAGGAATGACTTTATTTGCCTAGTGGTTTGATGACTCCGCGCACAATTACATACCCCAGGTACTTAGTCTCTTCTAACCCTATGGCACATTTTTTTGGGTTAGCAGTTAGGACCGCTTTCCGAAGGGAGTCCACTACAGCCTGCACTTTAGGTAGGTGACTTTCCCAGTCAGTACTGTGGATGACAATATCGTACAGGTAAACCGAAGCATACCGATGATATGAACGAAGGACGATGTCCATTAGTCACTGAAAAGTGGCGGGAGCGCCATGCAGACCAAAGGGTAAGACCTTATATTGATACAGCCCTTCAGGCGTGATGAAGGCAGTTTTCTCTTTGGCAGCCTCTGTTAAAAGCACCTGCTAGTACCCTTTTGTGAGGTCCAAAACAGAAAAATACCGGCCTTGTCCTAACCTTTCGATGAGCTCATCCACCCGTGGGATACGCATCAAATTTGGAAACCTCATTAAGTTTTCGAAAGTTGTTACAAAACCGCAATGTCCCGTCCGGCTTGGGTATCAATACTATAGGACTGACCCATTCACTTTTTGACTCCTCAGTGACATCTAGCTGCAACATTAGCTGCACCTCCTCCGTTATGGCTTGTCGCCGAGCCTTGGGTACCCGGTATGGTTTTAATCAGACTTTTGCCTGAGGGTCAGTGACAATGTCATGCTGGATTATTGAAGTGCGTCCAGGGAGGTCCGAGAACACATCCGTGTTCCGACTAACGAACTCCCTGGCCTCCTGAGTCTGTTTAGAGGAGACACTGTCAGCAATTTTTACTGGTGTACCTTGTAGTTTACATCTCCAATTTTCTCGAGTACCTCGTAGGGCCCCTGCCACCTAGCCAGGAACTTACTGTTCACGGTCGGCACCAGAACCAATACCTGATCACCCGGGTTAAAGATCCAGACCCAAGCCTGCCGATTATAGACCCGACTCTGGGCTCGCTGAGCTGCCTCCATATGCTCCTTAACAAGAGGCAACACTGTCTCTATCCGATCTTACATCTGGGTAACGTACTCAATGACATTTTTATGTGGAGTGGGTTTTTGTTCCCACGCCTCTTTGGCCACGTCCAAGAGACCGCGAGGGTGTCTGCCATATAGCAGTTCGAAGGGCGAAAACCCAGTAGAGGCCTGAAGTACCTCTCGCACTGCAAACATGAGATAGGGCAGAAGGAGATCTCAGTCTTTCCCATCTTTAGCCACCACCCTTTTCAACATATTTTTTAATGTTTGGTTAAACCTTTCTACCAGACCACTGGTTAGCGGATGGTAAACGGATGTCCGTAGCTGTTTTATGTGCAGCAAACTTACAGAGTTCCCTCATCACCTTGGACATAAAAGGGGTCCATTGGTCGGTCAGAACCTCTTTAGGTAGTCCTACTCTGGAAAACCCCCCTCCAGACAGAACCCTCCTTTAGACTCCTGGTAGCTTCATAGCGTTCCACCAGGTCCACCATCTCAAGGGCATTGCCAGGAGACACCTGACCGATCCAGTGCTGGAGAGGGTATGGCAAAGCCCTCCAGAACTTATCGGCTAACAGATGATCCAGCATAGCAGTGGGACTCAGCACTTCAGGTTGTAGCCATTTTTGCAAGAGGTGAAGTAAGTTATAATACTGGGGTCTTGCAGGCTCAGCCGGGTTGAACCCCCACTGATGCACCCACTGGGCCCGGACCAACACATTCACCCCCAGTCTTGACAGAATCTCACCCTTGACTTTCTGGTAGTCGCCACTTTATCATCCTGCAAGTCAAAATACACCCGCTGGAATCGGATGCCAGGAACAGAGCGACGACCTCAGCCCACTGGTCACGGGGAATATTAAAGGACAGTCTAATATACCCCTGTGCGCATCTTGTTCAGCTGCTGACACAATCCCTGTTAATCTGTTAGTTTATATATAGAGTTACTGTGCCTCAGTATTAAAAGGCAGTCTAATATATTGCTGTCTGCATCTTGTTAAACCACTAAAACATTTGCAGTTAATCTGCTACATTACTGATACAGTTACTGTACACTATGGTCAACAGACAGTTGTCTGGGCCCTCTAAAGGAATGGGCAGTGGTAAAAATGTTGCTATAGCCAGCACAAGTAGCAGCAGATAAAAGGTGGTAGCAGCAGCCAGAGCAACAATCCAGAGCTGCCACTATCATCTAGCGGTCATGTTTTGACCAACAATGCAGCTATACTGGAATGGTTGACTCGCTCTTCAACATCATCTCAGGTGACAACAGATACACACAGCCAGGAATCGGTGTGTTTCTCTGACATTACGCTAAGTTGGCATGGCCCAGGAACTGCCTCTGTGGCCTCACCTGTCCTGAACCTGCCTCTTGCTTTTGCGGCTCCTACTGCTGGCCAAGTAATGTATGCCGCCGGCTCTGCTCTGCTTTTCAGCGATGATGAATGGATCAAACATGGCCGCTGGATTATTGCCATAAGAGTCCTGAGCCCGAAAACTAGCTGCCATATAAGATGGTGACCAAACAGGGGCTGTTGCTGGTAAGGGGTAACAGCATCTAAAGGGTTAAAGTCTGTGTCCGCCATGACCGCTATTACTGCCAGTCACGGACATTAGTGCCGGATGTCTGCTCTTTCAAACAGGAGGCATCCAGTGGCCATGGTGCCTGCTGCACTTGCCAGGGGGTGCCATTTTTAAATGCCCAGCTGCCAACGTAGATATAGTGTTGGCAGTCAGGAAAGGGTTAACTTCCAAGCCGTCACACTGAGAGGCCTGGTTATACCTGATTTAATTTGTGATGAATTCATTTGTAAACTATTCGAATTTGTTGTCGAAGTTCGCTGAGTCGGTCGAATCACATCTTTCAAACTTCGCTCATCTCTAGTGCCAGCCTTTGAGGGCAAAAGTTACTAATGGCAGCAGAAATTCAGCAGCCATACAAGGAGGATTGCTGTGTGTATCAATCTGAGAAAGGTAACGGACCTATATTGAGACTACCGACATCCTGTTGGGAGCTACGAACAAGATATATAGATAGATAGATAGATAGATAGATAGATAGATAGATAGATAGATAGATAGATAGATAGATAGATAATACATAGATACAGTTGTTTTCAAAATTATTCAACCCCCACTGAAATTGAGTGTTTTGGCCAGTTTGACATTGATTTTGATCATTTCAGTCATCTTGTTTACAATTAAATCAAAGAGGCACTTGTAAGTCAGACAAATATAACATAACATTTATAATGAAATAACCACAAATGTTTTTTCTGTGCTCACATCATTATCAGTTTTATTCAACCCCCAAGTGACATTCAATCTTAGTACTTAGTACAACATCCTTTTCCAGTTATAACAGCTTTTAAACGTGAAGCATAGCTTGACACAAGTGTTTTGCAGCGATCTACGGGTATCTTCGCCCATTCTTCATGGGCAAAAGCCTCCACTTCAGTCACATTCTTAGGCTTGCGCGCTGCAACTGCTTTCTTTAAGTCCCACCAGAGGTTCTCAATTGGATTTAAGTCTGGTGACTGTGATGGCCACTTCAAAATGTTCCAGCCTTTAATCTGCAACCATGCTCTAGTGGACTTGGAGGTATGCTTGGGATCATTGTCTTGTTGAAAGGTCCAACGTCTCCCAAGCCTTAGGTTTGTGACGGACTGCATCACATTTTCATCCAATATCTCCTGGTACTGAAGAGAATTCATGGTACCTTGCACACGCTGAAGCTTCCCTGTACCTGTAGAAGCAAAACAGCCCCAAAGCATGATTGACCCCCCACCATGCTTCACAGTAGGCAAGGTGTTCTTTTCTTCATAGGCCTTGTTCTTCCTCCTCCAAACATAGCGTTGATCCATGGGCCCAAACAGTTCTAATTTTGTTTCATCAGTCCACAGAACACTATCCCAAAACTTTTGTGGTTTGTCCACATGACTTTTGGCATACTGCAGTCCACTCTTCTTATTCTTTGGAGACAGCAAGGGGGTGCGCCTGGGAGTTCTGGCATGGAGGCCTTCATTACGCAGTGTGCGCCTTATTGTCTGAACTGAAACCTCAGTACCCACATCTGACAAATCTTTTTTCAGTTCCTCAGCAGTCACATGGGGACTTTTCTCCACTTTGCGCTTCAGGTAGCGTACAGCAGTCAAAGTCAGCATCTTCTTTCTGCCACTACCAGGTAGCGTTTCAACAGTGCCCTTTGCCTTGAATTTGCGAAAGATGCTTCCTATGGTGTCTCTTGGTATGTTTAACATCTTTGCAATTTTCTTATAGCCATTGCCCTTCCTGTGAAGAGAAATCACCTCTTCTCTTGTTTTCCTGGACCATTCTCTTGACTTCACCATGTTTGTAAACACACCAGTAAATGTCTAGAAGGAGCTGAGTATCACAGTCCTTTTAAATCTGCCTAATTGGTGCTTATTATGCTTGATTGCTGCTCCTTGACATCCACAGGTGTTTTCAATACCTGATCGAAAACACTTGAAAGAACCTCTGTTCTTAAGAGTGGTAGTCTTTAAGGGGTTGAATAATTGTGTCAATGAAGAAATCACAAAAAAAACATTTAATACTATATTACAAAAACAATTGATGTCATTTTAGTTGCATTTGGTTCTTTAAAAAGTCCTTGTAAGATTTCATTCTGAACACAATTACAAATGTACACTAAATTCCCCCATGCCTCTAATTCCGCTCAAAGCATAATTACTGACTCTGCAGCAGATGGAGATCGGTTAGGTGAGTGTAAGTTCCTTCATTTTTTTATAGCATGTGGGCCCCGCAAATTTTTTTCTTGCACTTGAATATAAATTTAAATATTAGCATATAAATCATCGGATTATAGATATTTTAAGGTCCAAATTGCACCAAAAATGAAGTTATAGTCTAATATACAGCGAGTGCAGAATTATTAGGCAAGTTGTATTTTTGAGGATTAATTTTATTATTGAACAACAAACATGTTCTCAATGAACCCAAAAAACTCATTAATATCAAAGCTGAATATTTTTGGAAGTAGTTTTTAGTTTGTTTTTAGTTTTAGCTATTTTAGGGGGATATCTGTGTGTGCAGGTGACTATTACTGTGCATAATTATTAGGCAACTTAACAAAAAACAAATATATACCCATTTCAATTATTTATTTTTACCAGTGAAACCAATATAACATCTCAACATTCACAAATATACATTTCTGACATTCAAAAACAAAACAAAAACAAATCAGTGACCAATATAGCCACCTTTCTTTGCAAGGACACTCAAAAGCCTGCCATCCATGGATTCTGTCAGTGTTTTGATCTGTTCACCATCAACATTGCGTGCAGCAGCAACCACAGCCTCCCAGACACTGTTCAGAGAGGTGTACTGTTTTCCCTCCTTGTAAATCTCACATTTGATGATGGACCACAGGTTCTCAATGGGGTTCAGATCAGGTGAACAAGGAGGCCATGTCATTAGATTTTCTTCTTTTATACCCTTTCTTGCCAGCCACGCTGTGGAGTACTTGGACGCGTGTGATGGAGCATTGTCCTGCATGAAAATCATGTTTTTCTTGAAGGATGCAGACTTCTTCCTGTACCACTGCTTGAAGAAGGTGTCTTCCAGAAACTGGCAGTAGGACTGGGAGTTGAGCTTGACTCCATCCTCAACCCGAAAAGGCCCCACAAGCTCATCTTTGATGATACCAGCCCAAACCAGTACTCCACCTCCACCTTGTTGGCGTCTGAGTCGGACTGGAGCTCTCTGCCCTTTACCAATCCAGCCACGGGCCCATCCATCTGGCCCATCAAGACTCACTCTCATTTCATCAGTCCATAAAACCTTAGAAAAATCAGTCTTGAGATATTTCTTGGCCCAGTCTTGACGTTTCTGCGTGTGTGTCTTGTTCAGTGGTGGTCGTCTTTCAGCCTTTCTTACCTTGGCCATGTCTCTGAGTATTGCACACCTTGTGCTTTTGGGCACTCCAGTCATGTTGCAGCTCTGAAATATGGCCAAACTGGTGGCAAGTGGCATCTTGGCAGCTGCACGCTTGACTTTTCTCAGTTCATGGGCAGTTATTTTGCGCCTTGGTTTTTCCACACGCTTCTTGCGACCCTGTTGACTATTTTGAATGAAACGCTTGATTGTTCGATGATCACGCTTCAGAAGCTTTGCAATTTTAAGAGTGCTGCATCCCTCTGCAAGATATCTCACTATTTTTTACTTTTCTGAGCCTGTCAAGTCCTTCTTTTGACCCATTTTGCCAAAGGAAAGGAAGTTGCCTAATAATTATGCACACCTGATATAGGGTGTTGATGTCATTAGACCACACCCCTTCTCATTACAGAGATGCACATCACCTAATATGCTTAATTGGTAGTAGGCTTTCGAGCCTATACAGCTTGGAGTAAGACAACATGCATAAAGTGGATGATGTGGTCAAAATACTCATTTGCCTAATAATTCTGTACAGGGTGTATAGGTAGAAACCATTCAGATAGTTTAGTAAGGAGCAATTTAGTAAATTTACTTATTCACATTTAAAGGGGTTGTCTCACTTGGAACAATGATAGTTATGTTCAATATAAGCCCATAATAAACACCTTACTAATATACTTCATGCTTCAAAACTGCCTCCTCTCCTAGATAATCCTCATCTTGTAGCCCTTTAGAGCATGTCCATTGTCAGGGGTTGCGGCCACTACTGCAATCTAGCAGCGGTGGCCGCGTTTACTCATTGGGAAGTACAGAGCTGGCTTGTATGGTAGAGATGCCCGGACCGGTTCAGTGAAAAGAATCGATTCAAAAGAACGATTCGTTTATGAACCGGGCAGCCCGGTTCATAAACGAATCGTTCTTTTGAATCGATTCTTTTCACTGAACCGGAGTCATCGATTCATCTGATTGACCTGATCTGACTCAGTCAGTCTGTGGCATAGCACTAGCTCCGCCTACTGCTAGCAGAGAGAGAGAGATCACTCTAGAGTGTGGAACCCAAGCCAGGCTTCTGTTAGCCCCTCCCCGCCCACCCCCTGCAACCAATCAGATCTGAAGCTCAAGCAAGCAGAACTGAGTCACACACACACAGTACACTGAGTCTAAGAATCTAATGAGTCTACTAGTTAGGCCTCATGCACACGGCCCGCAAACGGCGGGTTGGCAATCCACGGCCGCCGCCCGTGTGCACCACGCATCACGGATGCGGGCCCATTCACTTGAACGGGTCCGCAATTCCGGAGATGCGGAACGGAGTCACAGAACAGAACACCGGAAGAACTATGGAGTGCATCCGTGGCGTTTCTTTCCGTTGTTCCGCACCGCATGTCATATTTTTTTGCAGTGCAGAGAAACCACTGACCCATTCAAGTTGAATCGGTCCGGCCCGCTGCACGGATGTTGCCCGTGCATTGGGGACTGCAATTGCCCAATGCACGGAACGGCCACACAACGGCCATGTGCATGAGGCCTTAAAAGAATCAAATGATTCTACTTAGTCAGTAGACTCATTCGATTCTTTGAGTTAAAAGAATCGTGAGTCCACAATACAGTCTAATGACCAGGTTGCAGCAGTGATAAGGGACAGACAGTCGGGACAGTCAGCAGAGAGATAAAAGAAATGACACAGAGTTTAGATTAGAGGAGCTCCTCATTCAGATTGAATTAACCCTTTAGGATAAAATTGGCTTCTCAAGGAGATATGTATGTTTGTTAAAGGTACAGACATCTCTTCTGAAACATCTGTCTCATTCAGTTTAGTAGCTAATGCTATATAACTAAATGAAAGAGATGTAAACCTCCATTTAAATTATATTATTTACCCCTCCCGTTCCTGACATTTTCACACCCCCTGGGCATTTTGCCTTCTGTGGACCAACTTCCACAAAATACATCCATATATTGCTTCTCTTTCTTGAAGCCATCTTTAGATTCCTCAGGTGACAGGCTCTCTCTCTTTATATAGACACTCATGTATATTATAAAATCATCCACTAACTGTGTTGTCACTGTTGTGTAGCTGATTTTCTGTCATATCAGCCAAATAATGTATGTTATCACTGATGTTATGTAAATTTTGTGTTACTGCGCACTGTGCATGTGTGAGGGATTGCACCTTCATTTTGCATACTGGATTCCATTTATTAAGCTGGTTTATTTGAGGTCAGAATGGAGAATTGCTGAACTGTGTGTACAAACAAAATTTTTGTTACTTGTTAGTTCTCAGAACTATATGTATCTGATGTTCTGGGAGTACAACTGGTTCTAGATACTTCTCAATGATGAATAACTCAAGGAGAAGATAAAGCTTTTTGTTATTAAATGTGCTTGATTTACAAATACCAAAAATGTTATGTTATTATTGTTAATCACGCAATGCTTACGTAAGTGACAAGAGTTGTGTTGGCTTGAGTCCTAGAAACTGGGTATAAGTATTTCTGTATCCTCTCAATAAAGTCAAGAGATTATTCTGATACAACCTTGAGTCTGTGTCATTTATCTCTTCCGAGTACTCGCACCTTTACCTGATTTGGACCCCAGCAGGTCATAGAAATAGGGTTTTTTCCCCAACATTTCTTGGCGCCCAACGTGGGGCTCGACCAGTGGACTCCTCCCAACAACTCTGACCAATTAAGGAGAGGGATCAGGACGCACAGATGATCTGCAAACAGCGCTGTTAAGGTAAGAAGTTTATTCTTACAAATCTATCTGTGTCTCCTTTGCCTTTCTGCCTGGGATCGGGACTGTGGGGAAGTATAAAGGGTCTACTTAAGGTCGAGACATATTTGAGAGGTAAGAACCCCAACCACGTCATTTCTATGATCGCTGGGTATGGATAATTTAGTTTTTTGGAACACCTTTGGGTTTGTATGGAATCACAGTGAATGCAGCACAGAGCAAACAGGAGCCCTGGACCCCCATAAGGCGCTGTTAAAAGCAGGTAGGGGTTGTTATTCTGATTTCCTACATAGTGTACACTAGAGGAAGTCTAGTGGGGAAGCACCATGAGGAAGGGACAAGCAGGGAATTAAAAATACAGATGTCTGGATATAATTAGTGCATTCAGTTTAGAGATTGGAAAGTAAAATGGGAAACTCCCGTGCAATTCCTAAGGGCTACAAACTGGCTAAGGAAGTGGTAGAGGATATGGAAGGTAAACAGGATAAGAAAAAGACAGAGAAAGTGTTAGAAAAGGCTGGGATGAAGTATGGAAATTTAAACCCTAGAATGTGGCAGACGTTTAAGGAGTTAAATAAAGGGTGAATAAAGGATCATGAATGTGAGGAGATAGTGAATGCTTGGTGTAAAGTCGCAAATCATGTGGAAAATCAGCACTAGGTGTGCGGACATATTAGAGGTAATCTGTATTACGATACCAAGTCTAATCCTCAAGGGAAAAAGAAGAGGGAACATGGTTTTCCCTCTGCCCCTCCTGCTCCACCACCGGCTTATACGATGATGGTCGAGGGACCGGCCGGTTGGACATGCCAAGCATGTGACACTCAATACCCTAACTGGACTGACATGTGTAGGGTCTGTGGAGCACCAAGACATAGACAACATCATGTAGGACTGTTTCCAGTGACCGTGAGAACAGGTTTTGTCCCACAGCCTCCACCTCTGGCCGACGGTGCGGCTGGTGGTGAGGACGGGGACAATCAGGCTCCTCAGGGACCACCTGACCAACCCAAGTACGCCCAGCAACATACAGTAACATACAGTAACATACGCACCATGGAGTCCTAAGAACCATATGGGGCTTCTGGATAGGATCCCTGACCCACTGACAAGACCAATGCCCGTCCACCGTATGTTACAGCAGATTCAAGTCACTTACAGAGCGACTTGGGCTGGCTTAAATGATTTAATGGCTTTAAAAATGGGAGAGTCTTCTTACAGCCCCCTTAAAGAGGACCTTTCACTTGTATAAACTATGTGAACTGAGTATGCTGCCATATAGAGCGGCGCCCGGGGATCTCACTGCACTTACTATTATCCCCGGGCGCCGCTCCGTTCTCCCGTTATAGGCTCCGGTACCTTTGCTCCTTAAGTTATAGTAGGCGGGTCTTCCCTTGTCCTGTGGGCGTCTCCTTCTCCTAGGCTGCAGCGCTGGCCAATCGCAGCGCACAGCTCACAGCCTGGGAGGTTTTTTTCTCCAGAGGTCTCTTGTTGCATCAAATGCTCACAATCATGATCTTCTGTTTCCATTAACTCTGCAAGTAATGGACCTGTACCTCCCTCCCCCATTTCTGAATCTGTGATTGGTAACAATGTAGGCGATTCACCGAACATGCAAACATATGGCGATATTGTGATACACAGAGGGGTGCGATATACCTTTAATATACTTTTACAATGAGTCAAAAACACATTGATAGATCTAAATAGTGATTACCTGGAAGTGAGGGGCTTAGGGGCTAGGGCTTTACTAGGGCCATTTTATATAGGGTAAGGTTCTGTACGGGGTCGCCCTTAGCAGGGCAGGTGCTCTGTGTTTAGGCTATCAGCGCCAGAATAGCACCGCTTTGTAGGGCAATATCAGGGACAGTTCTTTGCCAACCCCGTCCTTCAATACCACATCATCATCTAGCCCAGGGATGGATGTTTTTTGCTTTCCCTCCGGGATTCATCGATGTGCACTGGAACCCCCCGGATTGTGGTAGGACATATGGTTTCTGATTTGGTGATGCCGAGCACCTGATTTAGTGCCGCCGAGCACTTGTTATTGCCTACCACATCTATGCTTTTTGCTTAACTTTAATAATTTAATTTATTTTCATTTTGAGGGATATCTTTTAGGGTCAATATATACTGGATTCCATTTAATAAGCTGGTTTATTTTGAGGTCTGAATGGAGAATTGCTGAACTATGTGTACAAACAAAATTTATGTTACTTGTTAGTTCTCAGAACTATTTGTATCTGATGTTCTGGGAGTACAACTGGTTCTAGATACTTCTCAAGGATGAATAACTCAAGGATAAGATAAAGCTTTTTGTAATTAAATGTGCTTGGTTTACAAATACCAAAAATGTTATGTTATTATTGTTAACCACGAGATGCTTACGTAAGTGACGAGAGCTGTGTTGGCTTGAGTTCTAGAAACTGGGTATAAGTATTTCTGTATCCTCTCAATCAAGTCAAGAGATTATTCTTATACAACCTTGAGTCTATGTTGTTTATCTCTTCTGAGCACTCGCACCTTTACCTGATTTGGACCCCAGCAGGTCATAGAAGTAAGGGTTTTGCTCCAACACATGCGCAGTGCGGATCAGACTCTCATGACCTTCGGTTCACTTGCTTGTCAGCCGACTCAGCAAGTGAATCGAAGATTCGATTCATGAATCGGTTCTTTTGAATGAACTGATTCAAATAAACCGATGCATCTAAAATATTTGAACTTCCCATCTCTATTGTATGGTGGCCGGGATTGTGGGAGCGAGCTCTCAAAGCTGCTCATGCGCTTCTCCATTCTGTCCCGGCCACCTCCTATGTACTGTGCTGAACAGCTTCCAATAATGTCAGAAGCCTGGGAGCTGTTCAACACAAGAAAAAGCAGCTCCAGGCATGGGGGTAAACCACTACATGTTCGGAATTCTAGGCTGTCATCTGTGATATGGACTAAAGGTGGTCAGTCAGGTGAAGACAGGAGTGTCTCCCTGATTACTGCTCTAAGAACAAGACAAATAAACTAAAGGGGGCAGTAACTACTAAAATATGACTTTTAATGAATAAGGAGTAAAACAACGGCCCCTACAGACACACAACAAATAAGATACAAACATACACAAACTGGTACATCAACTGTGACCAGTAAATAGAGAAATTGGCAGGTATGAACGATGGACTGGACCAAGACTGCAGGCCGAGCACGGCTATATCACATGTACATGAGTAAGCCCTAGTAACTCCCTGCTTGGCCTGGTCCTCCCTATAGCCAAAATCCTCTGGACGGGGTCCAAAAAGCCCCGCAAGGGGTGGCCCAGACAGGAACTCTTAACCTATATAGATGACCCTAATAAGGCCCTTACAGGTAAAAAGAGAAAAAATGCGTCCAGAGGAGCAAGGAAAACATACCAGATTACCAAAATAAGCGTAACCCCACCAGAAAAATATCCACAAGGGAGGATAAGGTGAAAGGAATACTCAAGTGTCCCGACGCCTTTCTTCATACAGAGTATGCCCCAGGATTCATCAGGGGACACGGGGCAGCACTACAGTCAGGTTACGGCTGAATCTAAAGGTTATATCAAATACAGAAGCCAAATAAGTAAGACAGCATATATATGCCCCCACACCAACAGCCCACACAGGGCCATGGAGGCCAGTAACTTACTTTTATATGGCAGCGGTCAGGCGTATGGCTCCAATTCCACCAGAGGGCTGTGACCCAGGGTAGTGGTGTTCACAGTGGTGGGGTGACCGGCAGTTGTTGTAGCGATAGACGCTCTTTTTATAGGGCTGTGGGGCCATGTGCATTATCCAGGCACACCGCCGGCGCCCCGTGTGACGTCACAACAAGTGCGTCCGTCACCGGGTCTTGTAACCGGAAGTGCCGCTTTAGCGCATGCGCAGAGAGGTCTCCCTGCGTTCCATAGGCCCGACGTGGAACGCACAGACGCGCTTCCGCATCACGTGACCGCCGCGATCTGCCCGCATCACAGGCCATCATAATATCTCTGCGCATGCGCTAAAGCGGCACTTCCGGTTACAAGACCCGGTGACGGACGCACTTGTTGTGACGTCACACGGGGCGCCGGCGGTGTGCCTGGATAATGCACATGGCCCCACAGCCCTATAAAAAGAGCGTCTATCGCTACAACAACTGCCGGTCACCCCACCACTGTGAACACCACCACCCTGGGTCACAGCCCTCTGGTGGAATTGGAGCCATACGCCTGACCGCTGCCATATAAAAGTAAGTTACTGGCCTCCATGGCCCTGTGTGGGCTGTTGGTGTGGGGGCATATATATGCTGTCTTACTTATTTGGCTTCTGTATTTGATATAACCTTTAGATTCAGCCGTAACCTGACTGTAGTGCTGCCCCGTGTCCCCTGATGAATCCTGGGGCATACTCTGTATGAAGAAACGCGTCGGGACACTTGAGTATTCCTTTCACCTTATCCTCCCTTGTGGATATTTTTCTGGTGGGGTTACGCTTATTTTGGTAATCTGGTATGTTTTCCTTGCTCCTCTGGACGCATTTTTTCTCTTTTTACCTGTAAGGGCCTTATTAGGGTCATCTATATAGGTTAAGAGTTCCTGTCTGGGCCACCCCTTGCGGGGCTTTTTGGACCCCGTCCAGAGGATTTTGGCTATAGGGAGGACCAGGCCAAGCAGGGAGTTACTAGGGCTTACTCATGTACATGTGATATAGCCGTGCTCGGCCTGCAGTCTTGGTCCAGTCCATCGTTCATACCTGCCAATTTCTCTATTTACTGGTCACAGTTGATGTACCAGTTTGTGTATGTTTGTATCTTATTTGTTGTGTGTCTGTAGGGGCCGTTGTTTTACTCCTTATTCATTAAAAGTCATATTTTAGTAGTTACTGCCCCCTTTAGTTTATTTGTCATCTGTGATAGCTGACAGCTGTTCGGTCGGCTTTTAACTTTGAAATATAGTGTGCCCTTGCACTCTCAGCCAGGGGAGCGAGCAAGGCACAGCCAAGCTGTGGGCATGATTACAGCTCTCCCTGTGCCATCAATCAAATGAAGCTTAACGGCTGTGCTCATATTGCAAGGTGAGACAACCCCTTTAAGCATTAATTCCCCAAGTCAAAAAGTGGTACATTTAAAGATCAAAGAGGGACCCTCTGCCCCTCTTTGGGACTTTGGTCAAAAAGAGGGACTGTCCCTCCAAGAGAGGGAGACTTGGGAGGCATGTCTTTACATTTAGGGTTTAGAGATGGCCTTGCGGTTCGCCCGGCAGTCGGTTTGCGGCGAACTTTGCCCGTTTGCGATTCGCTGAACATGCGAACATATGGAGATATTCGCGTCCGCCATATTCTTTTACATCATGAAGAACTTTGACCCATCCATCAAGTGGTACAGGACAGCCAATTGCGACGTTTCAGCACATGGACACACCCCCTACCTTATAAATAGACCCGATCTGGCCGCCATTTTACATTCAGTCTTTTGTCAGTGTTGGGAAAGGTTGCTGTGTGGGGCAGGGACAGACTGTTAGGGACAAAAACGCTATCAAATAGGTCCACAAAAGTCCTTTTAAGGACTGCTATAGGTGTACTATTGATAGGTGTGCAGTACAGAGGGGTGTAATGCACTTATAATATACTTTCTAACATAGAAAGCATATTATAGTGGATTTGCATTGTGCAGCAGTGGAGAGCGGTTCTGCAGCGATACTGCAGCCACACAGAGTGACAAACGCAATTAGAAAAAATAATTATAACTGGTGTGATATACCAGTCGCCCCCCAAAAAAACTGATAGAATTGGGGTGTTATATACCAATTATATACTTTCTATATAGTGCATTTGGGTACAGCAGCATTTGTTTGCGGTTTTGCTGCGTTCCCTCTGCTACACACAGTGACAAACGGTATTGAAAAAAAATGATTATAACCGGTGTGATATACCAGTCGCCCCCCAAAAAAACTGATTTAAGCGGGGTGTTATATACCAATTATATACTTTCTATAGAGTGCATTTGGGTACAGCAGCATTTGTTTGCTGTTTTGCTGCGTTCCCTCTGCTACACACAGTGACAAACGGTATTGAAAAAAATAATTTAAACTGGTGTGATATACCAGTCGCCCCCTAAAAAAATTGATTGAAGCAGGGGTGTTATATACCTTCTTCCACAAATACTGCTCTTCTAAAGAGACTTTTGTCACAGGGTCATTTAAAAAATGACAGGCAGAGGAAGAGGCAGGCCCTTCCGCAGGGGTGGTAGAGGTCAGGCAGGTGCACCAGGCCGGAGCCTAAGTGGGAAGTTGCAGAAGGTGCATGCGATTTACGTCAAAGGACGCACCAGACTTCCGCTTCTGCACCCTCCTCATCCTCTCTATCTGCACCCTCTTCACTCTCTGCTGTGTGCACCCCCAAAGACACCGCAACCAACACCACCACCACCATATCCCCTCCGCTCGAGTCAGAGGAATTATTTTCCCAACCATTCCAAGACCTTTCCAATGCGCAGCCATTCTTGGCATCGGATCAGGAAAAGGAAGTATCAACGGTCGCCACCCAGCGGTCTGACGACAGAACCAAGATCAGCCCAAGGAGGGTGATCCCCGCTGTTGCTGCCTACTCCAGATCTCTAATGTTAGTGGTGGGGAAGGTGACGATGATGACGTGTCGATGGACGTCACGTGGGTGCCCACAAGAGAGGAAGAGGAGGAGAGTTCAGAGGGAGAGACGGAGCAGCAGATAAGGGAGGAGAAGCAGGCAGAACTTACAGTGTGCACAGGAAGCAAAAAGCAGATTACAAATGTATCTGGAGCGAGCCATCTACCATGCACGGTCACATCTGGCGCTCCCAGGACGTCGGCACATGGCTCCGCAGTGTGGGCTTTTTTTTAACGTGTCCGCTGCTGACAATAGTGTTGCAATCTGCAGCCTATTTTGCGCATGCGCATACGCGAAAATTATATTGCCGATATTTCGCATTGAAAAAAATAATGAATGGAGATTGCAAATTCGAATAATACATCTGGTATGTCACTGTCCATGTTGTGGGACTATTTGTGCCCTTCTAGTAATTATTTCTTGGCTGCAAATATGAGCTGAAGGTTTTTCAGGTTCGCCTGCCATTAAATTGAATGGGAGACGCCGCAAACTTACGGTTTGCGAACATTTGATGAGGACCACAGACCCATTGAAGTCAGTGCATCCACAACAAAATGCAGATACCACATGGACTGCATCCTTAGGGCTCATGCACACGAACATATTTTCTTTCCGTGTCCGTTCCATTTTTTTTCGCGGACCGAATGCAGAAGTTACTCAATGTGCATTCCGTTTCCGTATGTTCGCATGTCCGTTCTGCAAAAAAATAGAGCATGTACTATTATTGTCCGCATTACAGACAAGGATAGGACTGTTCTATTAGGGTCCAGCTGTTCCTTTCTGCAAAATACAAAATGCACACAGACGTCATCCATAATTTTTGCGGATGCGTTTTTTGCAGACCGCAAAATACATACGGTCGTGTGCATGAGCCCTTATTTTGCAGATCCGCAATTTTCAGACAGCAAAACAGATACTGTCATGTGTATGTAGCCTTACTGAAAATATGTTTGTTTGACACTCGCACATTGTTTAGCAGTTGATGGCATTTTCTGGGGGTTGGGTAGTGTTAAACCTGCAGTAGTGTTAAACCCAAACAAAAACAGATATTATGGCAAATTTACCATTGAAAGTGTTCCAAAATTCTGGTGCGATTTGTGACCAAAAAAAATGCTGCCCATGCCTAGCAGCTCATTTTTTGATAACTTTAAACTTCATTTTCTCTAGTTCCACTCCTGTGGCTGTTATCCAGGAAATCAATCCCTGAACCAGGTAACCTAAGTCCTGGGGACAGACAAGTTCCTCCACCTAACCAAAGTTGTAGGAAAGAGGCTTTATATAGGTGACTAGTGCTTTTTGGTTGATTCTCCCCTTGGTTATGGTAGGGACCTCATCCAATATTAAAATGTTCAGTATAGACTTTGTACTTTGTGTAGCTACGGGACATTTTTTTTTACATATTTAATAGTTACATAGTTAATACGTTTGAAAAAAGACATAAGTCCATCAAGTTCAACATTTAATGTCAGTATAGAATTTAGTACTGAAAAGATTATAACATAGACTAAGATGCATCAAAGGACTCTAATGCTATAGCATATAGTTTTAGCTACTGTACAGAAGCCAAAACCATAAAATCAAAAGAAAGCAAACAAATGGGATGTAGATTTTTCCATTACAAATGTGTAGACATATATTTTATTGCTGTTACAAGCGGCTATAATATATGCTTGCATATGCATTGGGTTATCTCCCAAATGTTCAGAACAATAATTTACAAATAAACCTATTAATTACTGAGCATCCCTTTCACAGGCAGAACGCTGCGAGGAATAATAGAGGGAATGCTGTATGGATGGTACAGTGGATGCAAAAATATTTCTCCAGTAGATGCACCTGTCTTTCTACGGTATGAATTTCAGGTCAGCAAATGGATATAAATTGGATTTCTCCCCTGCAGTTCTCCCCCCGGTTGTTTAGAGCTGCGAGGCAGGCAGGATTTCAATAAATGCATATCTAGCAATGCTCCGATGGGCACCGCTCCTCTTCAAAGCAAATATTAACTCATTCAGCAGAATACCAGGTACGGAAGCTTGTTCAGTTGCTTGGAGTCCTCAGTCTGTCACCTCTGGCAATTAATGAGTAAACCATGTAGTAGTTTTATCTGTCAAGGCACCTGCTGAGTTTTTTCTCTTAGCATCTCCTGCTCCTACATACTGTGCTGCCATCCTTCTGCTTCATCCCCTTTCTCATGTTATACCCTTACCACTTCCCCAGGCATCCATACACACTGCTAGATCTGAAATACATCTGTACATGTTCATCAAGCTCTATTTTCAAGGGTCCTTGCATGTCCTTACTAGGAATGAGCTCATCGATTCAAAGGAATTGATTCATCTTATTAGCAAGAGTTCTTTACCTGTAAGGGGCTGTCCACATAGGTGAAGAAGCGCCCACCTACTGTTTGACAGAGCCGGACATATCATCCAGCCCTGTTAATCTCTTGTCTGTGCCGCTGCTCCAAGTTGAGATGCAAATGTAGATGCTCTGCTCTAACTACTGGAGCAGTGACTGCACATATAAGGCCGTCCACCACCTGTACCCTCCATACATCTCTGAGCTACTTTCCTGATACATCCCCACACGTAATCTCTGATACTCACAAGACCTCTTCCTCGCCTCTCCTCTTATCACCTCTTTCTACAATGACCTCCAAGATTTCTCCCATGCATCCCCCATACTCTGGAATTCTCTACCCCAACATATCAGACTCTCACCTACAGTGGAACCCTTCAAGAGAAACCTGAAAACCCACCTCTACAGACAAGCCTACAACCAGTGACCCTGCTGCCTCTATACCGCCATGACCAGCTTTACTCTCACCTACTATATCCTTCCTCCATACCTTGTAGCTTGTAAGCCCTCGCAGGCAGGGTCCTCTCTCATTCTTTACCAGTTTGTAACCCGTCTTGTTTATGATTAGTGCAATTGTCTGTATTATGTATGTACAGTGGGATGCGAAAGTTTGGGCAACCTTGTTAATCGTCATGATTTTCCTGTATAAATCGTTGGTTGTTACGATAAAAAATGTCAGTTAAATATATCATATAGGAGACACACACAGTGATATTTGAGAAGTGAAATGAAGTTTATTGGATTTACAGAAAGTGTGCTATAATTGTTTAAACAAAATTAGGCAGGTGCATAAATTTGGGCACCACAAAAAAGAAATGAAATCAATATTTAGTAGATCCTCCTTTTGAAGAAATTACAGCCTCTAAACGCTTCCTGTAGGTTCCAATGAGAGTTTGGATTCTGGTTGAAGGTATTTTGGACCATTCCTCTTTACAAAATATCTTTAGTTCATTCAGGTTTGATGGCTTCCGAGCATGGACAGCTCTCTTTAAGTCACACCACAGATTTTCAATTATATTCAGGTCTGGGGACTGAGATGGCCATTCCAGAACGTTGTACTTGTTCCTCTGCATAAATGCCTTAGTGGATTTTGAGCAGTGTTTAGGGTCGTTGTCTTGTTGAAAGATCCATCCTCGGCGCAGCTTCAGCTTTGTCACCGATTCCTGGACATTGGTCTCCAGAATCTGCTGATACTGAGTGGAATCCATGCGTCCCTCAACTTTGACAAGATTCCCAGTCCCTGCACTGGCCACACATCCCCACAGCATGATGGAACCACCAACATATTTTACTGTAGGTAGCAGGTGTTTTTCTTGGAATGCTGTGTTCTTTTTCCTCCATGCATAACGCCCCTTGTTATGGCCAAATAACTCAATTTTAGTTTCATCAGTCCACAGCACCTTATTCCAAAATGAAGCTGGCTTGTCCAAATGTGCTTTAGCCCACCTCAAGCAGCACTTTTTCTGTTGTGGGCAGAGAAAAGACTTCCTCTGCATCACTCTTGCATACAGCATCTCCTGTAAAGTGCGCCTAATGGTTGAATGGTGCACAGTGACTCCATCTGCAGCAAGATGATGTTGTAGGTTTTTGGTGCTGGTCTGTGGGTTGACTCTGACTGTTCTCACCATTCGTCGCTTCTGTCTATCTGAGATTTTTCTTGGTCTGCCACTTCGAGCCTTAACTTGAACTGAGCCTGTGGTCTTCTATTTCCTCAATATGTTCCTAACTGTGGAAACAGACAGCTGAAATCTCTGAGACAGCTTTCTGTATGCTTCCCCTAAACCATGATGGTGAACAATCTTTGTCTTCAGGTCATTTGAGAGTTGTTTTGAGACCCCCATGTTGCTACTCTTCAGAGAAAATTAAAAGAGGGAAACTTACAATTGACCCCCTTAAATACTCTTTCTCATAATTGGATTCACCTGTGTATGTAGGTCAGGGGTCACTGAGCTTACCAAGCCAATTTGAGTTCCAATAATTAGTTCTAAAGGTTTTGGAATCAATAAAATGACAACAGTGCCCAAATTTATGCACCTGCCTAATTTTGTTTAAACAATTATAGCAGACTTTCTGTAAATCCAATAAACTTAATTTCACTTCTCAAATATCACTGTGTGTGTCTCCTATATGATATATTTAACTGACATTTTTTATTGTAACAACCAACGATTTATACAGGAAAATCATGACGATAAACAAGGTTGCCCAAACTTTCGCATCCCACTGTATACCCCTTATCATATGTACAACGCCATGGAATGAATGGCGCTTTAATAATAAATACTAATAATAGTGCACTACTATATATCTGGGTAGAGACACATGAACCATTGCTGTTTCAGAAGCCAAATCAGTGCCTCTGCATTACTCAAAGCAGTGACGCAGCCACGAAATTGAAATGGACGAGTGAGATGGACATTTCAATCGAACAGCACATCAGCGTTTCTTTAACTGTGGGGACAGCCTCTCACAAGTAAAGAACTCTTGCTTATGAGACAAATGGGTTAATTAAAATTTATTCACTCATTATTTGTCATTACTATAAGATTTAAGAAGTAGACAATTCACTAAACAGCATCCAAATATAGACAGGTAAAAAGCAGGATTACAGAGTAAGGCCTCATGCACACGGCTGTTGTTTTGGTCCGCACCCGAGCCGTCGTTTTGGCAACTCGGATGTGGACTCATTCACTTCAATGGGACCGCAAAAGATGCGAACAGCACTCAGTGTGCTGTCCGCATCCATTGCTCCGTTCCGTGGCCCCGCTAAAAAAATATAACATGTCCTATTCTTGTTCGCGCTTTATGGACAAGAATAAGCATTTATATTGAATCCTGTCCATGCTGTACCGCAAATAGCCGAACGCGCACGCCATCCGTGTTTTGCGGACCACAAAACACACCACGGTCGTGTGCATGAGGCATGGAGCTCCTATTAGACTGTAAAGGGGCCTCTGTAAACTAAAGCACTGTGCTTCTGGAGAAGAATACCTTCTATCACATAATGCATTGACCCATACCAGAATTTTATATTAATCCATGAGAAAAAAAAGCCTGTGGGCCACCCACAGAAAATTGGGGGATATAGAGGTATGTGCAACACGCCCCCAGCAGGGCCGATCTTGTCCCAGATTTTTAGGAATGCCAAGTGGTGATGCGGCCTTACTTGTTTGGTGTGTCACGGTGCTCCTACCTGGATACCATCGCTCCTCAGGGTTAGGCTCCGTAGCAACAAAGCGGGGAGTGATAGGTGGTGGAGTAAGAGTCCAGACTTTATAAAGTTCAAAAGTTGTACTTGACTAAACTTGCATCCAGACAATATTTGGTCTTTCTCTGGCTCCAGCAGGTTTTGGGGTAAACTGGCAGGCAAACTTAGATACCTTGCTTTATCTTTCCCTGCTGTGCTAGACTCTGGTAGCTGGACTTTATGACAGTTCTGGTACCGTTGAATGGGGTGCCTATGGCTGTTGACCCCCTAGTAATACTCTTTCTGTAAACTGTAAGGAGAGAATGCTTCTCATCTCCTTCCAACTCTCAATTTGACTCTCAAATGACTATAGCTCCCTGAAACCCCTCCCTTAGTAGGAAGCAGAACTAGCACACTTCAGCCCGAAAGAGTAGAATGAAATGGTAAGTTCCATTTTATATAAAGATCTCTGCCAGATACACGTGCCAACAGCTGGTGAACCAGGCACAGTGCATGTGACACTACCATTCTTTACAAGTATCCCATTGTGGGCACTGCACCCTGCTACTGTCTCTAATGGATAACCAATAATGTTATCTGTATATTAATTCCAGGTCATTTTATATTGTGCCTTAATAATAATATAATATAATATTGGGGTACTAGTGAAGAATGGTAGGGACCACTATGGGGTACTACATACCCCTTACTTAAAACCAAACCGCCCTCGGCTTGTGCTTGGGGTATGCTCCAGGGTTACCTTTATAAGTTAGAGTGCTGTTTTATACTATTTAAGTGTTCTTGCATGGCAAGACCACTTACTGTTATCTCACATATATATTCTTATTATAGCCAAATTTACCACCTTAACTCCTCCCACAGTTTTTACACTAAATAGACAGTAATATACTGAACGTGTTCCCGATTGGTGTGCTATTACTTTGTGGAACGTTTCGCCGAATGGTTCACGAAATAGCAGTGTTTTTGTGCCGAAATTGGTACTAAAGGAATGAATGGCGGAAGGTTCAAAACTAGAGTGGGAGCTGACAAATTAGGACATGATTTCTAAACTGCCACCACTCCATCATTTTCAAGCCCACCTACACAATGTCCACGGCTAAGCCATAGTCCTGATAGTTTTCACAATATGACCATGTGTTTGCAACTCACGCCACCCATTGACATTCATTGAAACTCCACTCTAGCCACCTCAAATTTGAAGGGCAATTTCTAAACTGACAGAGCCGGACATATCATCCAGCCCTGTTAATCTCTTGTCTGTGCCGCTGCTCCAAGTTGAGATGCAAATGTAGATGCTCTGCTCTAACTACTGGAGCAGTGACTGCACATATAAGGCCGTCCACAACCTGTACCCTCCATACATCTCTGAGCTACTTTCCCGATACATCCCCACACGTAATCTCTGATACTCACAAGACCTCTTCCTCACCTCTCCTCTTATCACCTCTTTCTAAAATGACCTCCAAGATTTCTCCCATGCATCCCCCATACTTTGGAATTCTCTACCCTAACATATCAGACTCTCACCTACAGTGGAACCCTTCAAAATAAACCTGAAAACCAACCTCTACAGACAAGCCTACAACCAGTGACCCTGCTGCCTCTATACTGCCATAACCAGCTTTACCCTCACCTACTATATCCTTCCTCCATACCTTGTAGCTTGTAAGCCCTCGCAGGCAGGGTCCTCTCTCATTCTTTACCAGTTTGTAACTCGTCTTTTTTATGCTTATTGCAATTGTTTGTATTATGTATGTATACCCCTTATCATATGTACAACGCCATGGAATGAATGGCGCTTTAATAATAAATACTAATAATAATGCACTACTATATATCTGGGTAGAGACACATGAACCATTGCTGTTTCAGAAGCCAAATCAGTGTCTCTGCATTACTCAAAGCAGTGACGCAGCCACGAAATTGAAATGGACGAGTGAGATGGACATTTCAATCGAACAGCACATCAGCGTTTCTTTAACTGTGGGGACAGCCTCTCACAAGTAAAGAACTCTTGCTTATGAGACAAATGGGTTAATTAAAATCTATTCACTCATTATTTGTCATTACTATAAGATTTAAGAAGTAGACAATTCACTAAACAGCATCCAGATATAAACAGGTAAAAAGCAGGATTACAGAGTAAGGCCTCATGCACACGGCTGTTGTTTTGGTCCGCACCCGAGCCGCCGTCAGCACTCTAACTTATAAAGGTAACCCTGGAGCATACCCCAAGCACAAGCCGAGGGCGGTTTGGTTTTAAGTAAGGGTTATGTAGTACCCCATAGTGGTCACTACCATTCTTCACTAGTACCCCAATATTATATTATATTATTATTAAGGCACAATATAAAAACCCACCGACACAATGTCCACGGCTAAGCCATAGTCCTGATAGTTTTCACAATATGACCATTTTTTCAACTCACGCCGCCCATTGACATTCATTGAAACTCCACTCTAGCCACCTCAAATTTGAAGGGCAATTTTTAAACTGCGACTGTGCCTTCATTTTTTATATTTCAGAGACAAAATCTGGGTCTTGTGATTCTCACAATATAAAGCTCTTCGCTGTAGGATTTATAATGTTTAAACTACAACCGTTTGAAGATGGCAACCGCCAGTGAAGTGACCTCTCCTTACTGCTGGGACTGGGGTGTGACCTCTATTGCTGTGTCTGTACAGAAGTCTGAGGGGCTCTTGTCTGTATAGGAACAGAGGTGGGCGGGGATGTCATGTGACTACTCCTCTGAAGATGCAATGCATGCTGGGATATTTACTTTCACTTTACAGATGCTCCGCCCACACAGCCTGTCTGAGGAAGCTCCTCAGGGGAACATGTCATGGTGAACAGATTAGAAAAATGACATATAGCCAGCACATTTAGCATGATATAAATACTTCATAGTTTGGGCTATTGTCTGGGGCACTTTGGATTTTTGATACTTAGGGTGGCCAACCCTTTTAAAAGTTTGGAAATAAGTTTTATACAGTAGAGAGTATTTGAGGTGTTTCAACTAGCTACATTTACGAAAAGAAATTAGAGCTGTGTGAATATCATCATGCCATCTAAAGGAAAGAGATCTAAAGCTGCAAAAATATGCTGGGCTAAACTGGACCTTACACACTTTTCGGGATCCGGAGCCCCACAGCAGCATAGTGGAAATGGAGGTTTGTGACATTCGTGTGTCGGGGCCCCACAGCAGCATAGTGGAAATGGAGGTTTGTAACATTCGGGATCCGGAGCACCACAGCAGCATAGTGGAAATGGAGGTTTGTAACATTCGGGATCCGGAGCACCACAGCAGCATAGTGGAAATGGAGGTTTGTAACATTCGGGATCCGGAGCCCCACAGCAGCATAGTGGAAATGGAGGTTTGTGACAGTGAATGTGCCCAGGAGGTACATAGTGAACCTGTGGTGTCACACGCTTAGAGCCTGCATAAATGAGGCATGAGTGTTGCCAGGAAACAGTGGTTGTGAAGACAGATAGCACACCTTCACCTCCATTCTACGTAAAGATGCTGAGACCCCCCCCAAATGCATGTGGTCATACCTTCATCTGCTAGGCTTGATAATGCTGCTAATGTTTTTATAAATGTATGTTTTAATGTAACTGTGAAGCACTTTGGGCAACAACATTGCAATTAAATGTGCTATATATATAAATAAATAAAAGTTGAAATGCATTTCTCACTCTATCAAGCTTGCCATGTGCACTTTTTACATTTGATCAATCAATTGGTTAGTGTAATGTTTACTATCTTTACTCACTCCAAACACTCCACACAGTTACTCTGCCCACTCCATAAAGTTACTCTGCCCAGTCCAGCCTTTCCACAGTTACTCCAACCACTCCAACCACACAACAGTTACTCAAGCCACTCCACCCAGTTACTCCACCCACTCCAGTTGTAGACTACTGGTGGAGGCAAGAACACTTCACACAATTTCCCCATAATTGTAGCTTTTCTAGTTTCTATTACCATACATAAGCTAAAATAACAATGGCATCTACAAATTAAAGAAGAACTCTCTACTCACTTAGAGATTATTCTGGCATTAGGCGTTCACTTATTACTCCAAAATCTGTACGACATGGCCAGGGTTGTATCTGGAGCATGGGGGTGTCTTTTCTGTAATCCCACCACTATACAAGAAAGTCTTGCAAATAGAAGGGTGGCTGCATCCTGTAATCCCTTCGCTGCGTCAAGGTCTAATCATGCTTTACGCTTCATCAACTTGACGACTAAAACTGGTAGCTTTTCACATTTTCTCAAGGTAGTACATAGTGTTTTAAGACACTTAGAAACATATTTTGGCATCAGGGTTACCCTTTACAGTGAAGACACTGTTGCTGCTTGTAGCAATGGGACTGCTTACACCAATGGTACTGC
Source organism: Bufo bufo (assembly GCF_905171765.1). NCBI lineage: Eukaryota > Metazoa > Chordata > Amphibia > Anura > Bufonidae > Bufo > Bufo bufo. The sequence continues at coordinate 333,175,018 of NC_053394.1, read as the reverse complement.
TTGTGACTCTACATCATGGTCCTCCTGTGTAGCAACAGCACATGATCCCAAAGACAGAGGACATACTGGCTCCTTCCCCTCCAAAGTCTGTAGAGAGAAAAAGATTAAGGTCATATGCAAATAATACAGTACAATACCTTGGCTTTCTAAACCGATACAAGGCAAAGTGGGACCATTAGTACTTTTGAGTCCTCAGAGGCAGTCCATTTGAGCAAAGAAGCAAGGGTCACTAACTATATAGCTAACAGTATTATTTTTACCAAAGTCCATTTAAAAAGTGCATAACAAATCACATTGTCGATCCAATAAAAAGTCCATACAATGGGCAAAAATACTTTAACGTTGCAAAAACTTTAAAATTTTGTGCAAAAATCACAGCCAAGGTCACAAAGAGCTCAGGTACTCGTTTGAGTCCATTCTTTGGGCGCTGGCTTATAACGTTACAAAACCATCACAAATAGATAAAAAAGTTGTTTGTAATCTGCAAGAGGTAGGAAAACTGGTATTTGTAATCCACAAGAGGTAGTAGGCAATTCCTACAGTGGATAGTTTCCTTCACAGCACAAGGTTTCCTCCGGGAGTCTCAAACTTGAGGCCCAAAAAAAAAGTCCTTCTTTAACACTTTCAGCTCAGGAGGTTTTTTTTTTTTGCGTTTTCGTTTTACGCTCCCTGCCTTCCCAGAGCCATAACTTTTTTATTTGTCTGTTCACATAGTCATATGGGGCATGATTTCTGCGGGACAAGTTGTACTTTCCAACGCCACCATTTAATATTGCATATGATGTAGTGGGAAGCGGGGAAAAAATTCCACATGGGGTGACATTGCAAAAATAAAGCAATTCCACCACAGTTTTACGTTTTTTTTATTTACGACGTTCAATGTACGATAAAACTTACTAGTTACTTTTATTCTACAGGTCAGTATGAATCCAGCGATACCTTATATGTATAGTTTTTCTTGCGTTTTGATAGTGATAAAAAATAAAAAAGTGGGAAAAAAATCAGTTTTATTTTTTTACGCCATATTTTGATCCCTATAACTTTTTTTATGTGTACGGAGCTCATTTTTTGCGGGGGGATTTGAACTTTTCATTGATACCGTTCTGGGTGTGTATGACTTGTTGATCACTTTTTATTCGATTTTTTTTAGAAAATGAAGCGACCATAACAGCGAATCAGCCATTTGGATGCTTTTTTACGTTTTGCTGTTTGCCGTATGGGGAATATATTTTTATATTTTTGTACCATGGGCGTTTTCACATGTGTATTTATTTATTTTTTTTTAGTTATTTTTTTTTATTTTGGGAAAAGGGGGGTGATTTGAATTTTGATGTTTTTTTAATTTTTTACATTTTATTTTTTTTACACTTTTTCATAGTTCCCATATCGCTAGGATATGCCCCCATTTTCTCATAGGTGCGTGTCCCACCACTGGAACCCACACCTATATCGAGAACGGAGGGCGCACTGCACATGCGCATCCGCCCTCCATTCATTTTCTATGCCGCCGCCGAAAATAGCCAAGCTCTGGCTCGTCTATTTCCGTCAGCCAAATAAAAATGAATGGGAGCGGGGGCCGTGCATGCGCGGTATGCTCCCATTCACTTCTATGGGGAGCTGGTTTGGTGGTGGCCAGACCGGAGTCTTCCAGCCACCACCTTTAGGGGCTCTGTTCTCGATATAGGTGCGGGTCCCAGTGGTTGGACCTGCGCCTATAAGACAATGGGGGCATATCCTAGCGATATTCCCCCATTGACCATGATGAGACAACCCCTTTAAGCTGCGTGACATCCTCATCACTGTTACTGCTAACTCTGTTGCTTTCTTCAGCTGCAACTACAGCAGAAGCATCATTTGTAATCCCCTGGTGACCTACAGTGTTGGAACTTGTTACTTCAGGATCGCCCTATTCTGGAGGATCCTCTGTAATCCTTGGTCTTTTCCTGGTAGGTAACAGGTTCTCCGGACAGCAGTAAAGGATAGACCCTTGGTCTTTCATAGCAAGGACTTTGCAGAGGCACTAGTGGTGCGGGGTTATCACCCTTGCCAAGTTGAGTCTCCAGGGGGTTAGGAGTGTAAACGACCAGCATTAAGATTTGATTCAGTAACTGGAGGAGCCACTGCAGTGGATTTAATGCAGGAGATGGTTCTGAGGTCTCCCATACTCCATGGTATCCACATTGGATTAAATCTTCAGCAGGGTACACATTAGGTGGACAAAGTAACAAGCAACTCAGACTTCCACCCATCGTAGCCAGGAGTAGAGTCTAGAATTCTAGATGAATCAGTCTCTTTCCTCTCTAGGGCCGGCCCTCGCAGTCAGACATAGCTTTAGATGTGTTCTCCCAACTAAATAGGTCAGCAGAAGGCAATAATGCAATGGCAGCAGAGATGGTGTATGGTCCCTTTAAGAGTTGCTGCAACCGCTCAATTTTGGGGAGTATGATACTATGGCAAGAATACCATGGCCCCAAACAGTCTAGCATGGTTAGTTTACCCAGCAGTACTCACTTAGACCTCTGGATGTTGATTCTCAAGATCCAGTGAAGCTCGAACTGTATTTTCCCTTTTCCAGGGTGGCTGCTGCTTTTACTTCCTGTGGGGGTACAGTTGGTTTCTTTGTCCTCCTGGGAACTTGAAATAAGCACTTTAGTTTCTTCTGCTGCAAGTGTGTACCTCACACAAAAAATTGGTATATGTCACCCACCGAACTAACAGATGAATTAACTATATTCATTTCCCTGTCATGGATGCAGTGCAGGTCTACCTCACACCAAAATTGGTATATGTCACCGAAAGCACTAACAGACGGATAAACTATATTAATTTCCCTGTCACATATGCAGTGCAGGTGTACCTCACACCAAAAATGGGTATGTGCTGTAGAGTGAGTTGCCATAGGAACACAGGTGTGTGAGCGACCAGCAGAGTGACAAAAGCTAGAGTGTGAGCTGAAAGATCAGGACATGATTTCTAAACTGCCACCACTCCCTCATTTTCAAGCCCACCTACACAAATCGTCTGTTAATGTTTTTATAAATGTAGGTTTTAATGTAACTGTGAAGCACTTTGGGCAACAACATTGCAATTAAATGTGCTATATAAATAAATAAAAGTTGAAATGCATTTCTCACTCTATCAAGCTTGCCATGTGCACTTTTAAATTTGATCAATCAATTGGTTAGTGCAATGTTTACTATCTTTACTCACTCCAAACACTCCACACAGTTACTCTGCCCACTCCATAAAGTTACTCTGTCCAACCTTTCCACAGTTACTCCAGCCACTCCAACCACACAACAGTTACTCAAGACACTCCACCCAGTTACTCCACCCACTCAAGTTGTAGACTACTGGTGGAGGCAAGAACACTTCACACAATTTCCCCAGAAATTGTAGCTTTTCTAGTTGAACTTATTTATTTATTCATTCAATTAACATATTATTGAAATATACATGTATATATATATATATATATATATATATATACAGTGGAGGAAATAATTATTTGACCCCTCACTGATTTTGTAAGTTTGTCCAATGACAAAGAAATGAAAAGTCTCAGAACAGTATCATTTCAATGGTAGGTTTATTGTAACAGTGGCAGATAGCACATCAAAAGGAAAATCGAAAAAATAACTTTAAATAAAAGATAGCAACTGATTTGCATTTCATTGAGTGAAATAAGTATTTGAACCCTCTAACAAAAAAAGACTTAATACTTGGTGGAAAAACCCTTGTTTGCAAGCACAGAGGTCAAACGTTTCTTGTAATTGATGACCAAGTTTGCGCACATTTTAGGAGGAATGTTGGTCCACTCCTCTTTGCAGATCATCTCTAAATCCCTAAGGTTTCGAGGCTGTCTCTGTGCAACTCTGAGCTTGAGCTCCCTCCATAGGTTTTCGATTGGATTAAGGTCCGGAGACTGACTAGGCCACTCCATGACCTTAATGTGCTTCTTCTTGAGCCACTCCTTTGTTGCCTTTGCTGTATGTTTTGGGTCATTGTCGTGCTGGAACACCCATCCACGACCCATTTTCAGTTTCCTGGCAGAGGGAAGGAGGTTGTCGCTCAGGATTTCACGATACATGGCTCCGTCCATTTTCCCGTTAATGCGAATAAGTTGACCTGTGCCCTTAGCAGAAAAACACCCCCAAAGCAAAATGTTTCCACCCCCATGCTTGACGGTGGGGACGGTGTTTTGGGGGTCATAGGCAGCATTTTTCTTCCTCCAAACACAGCGAGTTGAGTTAATGCCAAAGAGCTCTATTTTGGTCTCATCAGACCACAGCACCTTCTCCCAGTCACTCTCTGAATCATTCAGGTGTTCATTGGCAAACTTCAGACGGGCCTGCACATGTGCCTTCCTGAGCAGGGGGACCTTGCGAGCCCTGCAGGATTTTAATCCATTGCGGTGTAATGTGTTTCCAATGGTTTTCTTGGTGACTGTGGTCCCTGCTAATTTGAGGTCATTAACTAACTCCTCCCGTGTAGTTCTTGGATGCTTTTTCACCTTTCTCAGAACCATTGACACCCCACGAGGTGAGATCTTGCGTGGAGCCCCAGAGCGAGGTCGATTGATGGTCATTTTGTGCTCCTTCCATTTTCGAACAATCGCACCAACAGTTGTCACCTTCTCTCCCAGCTTCTTGCTAATGGTTTTGTAGCCCATTCCAGCCTTGTGCAGGTCTACAATTTTGTCTCTGACATCCTTGGACAGCTCTTTGGTCTTTCCCATGTTGGAGAGTTTGGAGTCTGCTTGATTGATTGATTCTGTGGACAGGTGTCTTTTATACAGGTGACTAGTTAAGACAGGTGTCCTTAATGAGGGTGACTAATTGAGTAGAAGTGTCTAACCACTCTGTGGGAGCCAGAACTCTTAATGGTTGGTAGGGGTTCAAATACTTATTTCACTCAATGAAATGCAAATCAGTTGCTATCTTTTATTTAAAGTTATTTTTTCGATTTTCCTTTTGATGTGCTATCTGCCACTGTTACAATAAAGCTACCATTGAAATGATACTGTTCTGAGACTTTTCATTTCTTTGTCATTGGACAAACTTACAAAATCAGTGAGGGGTCAAATAATTATTTCCTCCACTGTATATATTTGTACAAATTTATTGTGGGCTTTACAATCTTAAAAATCCTTTGAAATAAAAAATTGTCAAAGGAAAATATTGCAATTTCTATGCATGGGAGCACATTCCTGCTGTAGACGAAGAACCTGCTGCTGTCAGAGGTGTCTAAGTTTATTTTTGGCGTTGCCCCGGTCTGGCGGGGGCCCATTCCTGGGAAAACATTTCTGATGCTGTCTGTTCCAGCTGAGTTCTGCCAAGGTTTGTGTAGGCCTTATACTACCCCGTTACCACTTACCTGCTGCTTCTGCTGTCTGTCCTGATCCTGCTGAGTTTGGCCAAGTTATGTGTAGGCCTTATACTACCCCATTCCTAGTGTTGATCGAGCACCATAGTGCTTGGGTGCTCGGGGGCTCAGGCCGAACACATTGAGTATAATGGAAGTCAATGGGAGAACCCGAGCATTAAACCAGGCACCCCCTGCCCTGAAGAGGGGAGGGTGCCTGGTACATAGTAAAAGGTCAGAAATTGATGGAAACACCACCAAAATGGTTAGGGAACAGCATGGGGAGGATGTCTGGATGCATCTTGAACTCACAGGTCACTGCTGGGAATGATGTTGTCCGAGTAGTACGCCACTTTTACAGACTGATAATAATACGCACCAAACTGAAGATAAAGTCGATTTTAGAGGAAAAATTGTTAGGAAACATTCTTTCCTGCATATTTAGTCTATTTTCACACTCGCGTTTTGGCTTTCCGTTTGTGAGATCCGTTCAGGGCTCTCACAAGCGGCCCAAAATAGATCAGTTTGCATTCTAATGCATTCTGAATGGAAAAGGATCCACTCAGAATGCATCAGTTTGCTTCAGTTCAGTCTCCATTCCCGTTGGAGACAGTCTGATGAAACTGATCCGTCCTGGCACACAATGTAAGTCAATGGGGACGGATCCGTTTTCACTGACACAATCTGGCACAATAGAAAACTGATCCGTCCTCCATTGACTTTCAATGGTGTTTAAGATGGATCCGTCTTGGCTATGTTAAAGATAATACAAACGGATCCGTTATGAACGGATGCAGACAATTGTATTATCTGAACTGATCCATCCATGACGGATGCGCACAAAACAAGAGTGTGAAAGTAGCCTTACTTGTATATAAAATGCAAGTACTGCCAAAAATTACAAGGAAGAGGCACTCCGGTACAACCTGTATATCACATAAAGGAGGGCCTCATTCACATTGTAGTACAATTGTTCATGTAGTGGGACTCCTACACTCATAAAGCCTATGCACTAAATGAAAGGGCTGCCAAAAATTACAAGGAACCGGCACTACAATACACCCTTTGTTACACATAAAGGAGGGCATCATACACAGCCTTGATAAATTATGATTGATGGCCTGTTTGTGACCCTCAAAAACATTTGGAGCAAGGGCCTGCTGATCTGACCATCTAAAACATTATGTGATAGGGCCTGCTGCCACTTTGGTGACTCTAGATAACCTGGGGCTGATCGCACATTCCCGGCACGGCAACAATCCATTCGGATGTCTGCCCTATCAACTTTCGATGTTATTTTCAGCCCAAACCATGGGTAACGGGGGAATCATGGTTCTCAGGAAGCCTGAGAAACAGATACGGCTACCACATCCAATTAGGAGAGGGCCTGCAGATGATCTGACCCTGTAAAAGATTTTAGGTGCAGGCCTGCAGGTGAACTGATCCTGTAAAAGATTTTAGGTGCGGGCCTGCTGGTGAGCTGACCCTCTAAAAGGTCGTAGGTGAAGCCCTGCTGCTGAGCTGACCCTCTAAAAAGTTGTAGGTGAAAGCCTGCTGGTGAGCTGACACTGTAAAAAATTATATGCGAGGGCCTGCTGGTGAGCTGACCCTGTAAAAGATTTTAGGTGCGGGCCTGCTGGTGAGCTGACCCTGTAAAAGATTTTAGGTGCGGACCTGCTGGTGAGGTGACCCTGTAAAATATTTTAGGTGCGGGCTTGCTGGTGAGCTGACCCTCTAAAAGGTTATAGGTGAGGGTCTGCAGGTGAGCTGACCCTCTAAAACATTATATGTGAGGGCCTTCAGGTGAGCTGACCCTGTAAAACATTATATGCGAGGGCCTGCTGGTGAGCTGACCCTCTAAAAATTATATGTGAAGGCCTGCTGGTGAGCTGACTCTGTAAAACATTTTATGCAAGTGCCTGCTGGTGAGCTGATCCTCTAAAAAATTATATGCGAGGGCCTGCTGGTGAGCTGACCATGTAAAACATTATATGCGAAGGCCTGCTGGTGAACTGACCCTCTAAAAAATTATATGCGAGGGCCTGCTGGTGAGCTGACCCTTCAAAAAAATTACATGCGAGGGCCTGCAGCTGAGCTGACCCTGTAAAACATTATATGCAAAGGGCATATATGCGAGGGCATTATATGCGACGAATAAGCATGTGTTGATATGATGGAAGAGGAGAAGGAGGATGAGAAAAGGAAGATTCAACCATATACCCTTGTTTGTGGTGGAAGGGGTGCATGGGAATACAGTGTATTCAGTACATTATAAACAACACATTTAAAGTGCCTTTATGTTCATCAGCTTTCCTCTGGTGGAGTCGAGAAGTCATGGTCAATCCAGGCCTTGTTCATTTTTATAAGAGTGAACCTGTCAGCATTTTTAGTTGACAGGTGGATACGCTTATCTGTTATAATGCCACCAGCAGCACTAAATACCCGCTCAAACAAAACGTGCCATGTGTCCAGCTTGGACACCCAGTAGTTGTAAGTCACTGAGGGATCATTGAGTATGCTGACACGGTCTGCTATGTACTCCTTCACCATCTTCCAGAATTTTTCCCTCCTTGTGACACTAGGCCACACTTTAGGGTGGGGTGTCATGAAACAGTCCCAGGCTTTGGAGAGTATTGCCCTGCCTCTGTTGGAACTGCTGTGTGTTCCCCTTGTCTCCCCTCCTCAGTTGGCCAAGGAACTACGGACTCTGCCGCCAGCGTTGTCAGATGGAAAGTTTTGGACCAATTTTTCAACAAGGATCTTCTGGTATTGCACCATTTTGCTCGTCCTCTCCACCAGAGGAATGAGAGATGAGAAGTTCTCTTTGTAGCAGGGGTCGAGAAGGGTGAACAATCAGTAATCTGTGTTGTCTAAAATGCATATAACATCCGGGTCGCGGGAAAGGCAGCCTAACATGAAGTCAGCCATGTGTGCCAGAGTACCAACAGGCAAGACTTCGCTGTTGTCATCAGGAGGATCACTCTCAATCTCCTCATCCTCTTCTGCCCACCCACGCTGAACAGATGGAATAAAACTTCCATGGGTACTACCCTCTGTAGCGGAGGCAACCGTCTTCTGCTCCTCCTCCTCTTCATCATCCAATTCTCGCTGAGAAGACGAACTGAGGGTGGTCTGGCTATCATCTCTTCCACATGCAAAGCGTCGTCCTTAATTGTGAGCAGTGAGTGTTTGAGTAGACACAGGAGTGGGATGGTTACGCTGGTAATAGCGTTATCGCCGCTCACCATCTGTGTTGATTCCTCAAAATTTCTTAAAACCATGCCCACTCCTCGCTTGTGAATAGCGGAAGCTGACTGGAAAGGCGACGACCATGTTGCAGCTGGTATTCCACTACTGCCCTCTTCTGCTCACAAATCCTGCACAACATGTGGAACGTGGAGTTCCAGCGCGTGCTCACGTCTCACAACAGCCAGTGAGCTCGCAATTTCAAGCGCTGCTGCAATGTTGACAGACCGGCTGAAGCTGTCAATGACTTGCGGAATGTGCACACACGCGGCGCACCTTCACCAGTAGCTCAGGCAAATTGGGGTAGGTTTTGAGAAAGCGCTGAACCACAAGGTTGAAAAATGTGGGCTAGGCATGGGATTTTCCTGAGCTTGTCGAGCTCCAAGTTATGGCCATTATCAGACACAACCATGCCTGGTTCTAGGTTGAGTGGCAAGAGCCCAAGCTCAGTCTGGTCTCTTATCCCCTGCCACAGCTCTGCGGCGGTGTGCTGTTTGTCCCCTAAGCATATCAGCTTCTGCCAGACCTGTTGCCACTTCCCCACTGCAGTTCTACACTGCTTTCAGCTACCGACTGATGACTGACTGCTGCTACACGTGGATAAATCGGAGGTGGAAGTGGAGGTTGAGGAGGAGAAGTGGGGTTTGAAGCCACTAACATAAGTGCTGGCAGAAACCCTGATTGACGTAGGGTGCGCAATTCTTGGCTTCAGTAGCACCTGTGCCATCCCAGGGTACAATTACAATTAGACCTCACCATATTGATCTCATTGCAGACTGCCCGATCCCCTGAGGACGCCATTTCGATGGCGAAACATGTTGGGGGGCAGAGCATAAGATTTTAGGCATTAGGAGATCCCAATGGAGTGCAATGAAAAATAGGCACTAATAGACAAGTGCTCAGCTACCAGAATAGAGACCAAAAGAAAACAATTTAGTACAGCACTAAGGGAACACCTGATGATAGTTTTAAGTCAGTAGGTTAGATAAGAATAAGAGCAAAAAAAGCACAATAAAAGTTAAGTTTTAATAACAAAAGAAAAAATACACATGTCAAGATGAGGCAATCAGTAGTCTAGGACTAAATGTAAAAAGTGTATTTAAGCCTCTACATGTGTATGGTATATATGTAAGGTGTGATCCCAGGGTACAACTCGCTCCCGGCCTTCACAACATTCACTCAGTGTGCCATCAGGGAAATGTAGCATCCCTGGCTGAATGCACTTGTCCATGTGTCCGTGGTTAAGTGGACCTTCCCAGTAACTGCATTAGTCAGGGCACCAGTGATGTTACGGGACACATGTTGGTGTAAGGCGGGCACGGCACACCTTGAAAAATATCATCAGGCTGCGGAAGGCCTCAGTGTCCACAAGCCTAAATTGCAACATTTCCAGGGCCAGTAATTTGGAAAGCTGTAAATTTAGGGCCATAGCCTGTGGGTGGGTGGCTGGGTATTTTCGCTTGTGTTCGAAGACCTAGGGTAAGGACATTTGGACGCTGTGCTGGGACACGAAAGTGAATGTGGTTGCTGATGGTGCTTGCGAAGGTCCAGGTGCAGGGCGGGAGACATCCGGGCCTGCGCCTTCGACAGGGGATTGGCCAGCACGTAACATAGGGGAAGAGGAGACAGTGGTGTGACCCGCAGGCACAGATTGTGGACCCAGGCGTTCGTCCCACTTATTATGGTGCTTGGATGCCATGTGGTGGATCATGCTGGTGGTGGTGAGGTTGCTAGTGTTCACGCCCCGGCACATTTTGGTATGGCACAGTTTGCAAACTACTATTCTTTTGTCGTCCACACTTTCTTCAAAAAAGCGCCATACTGCGGAACATCTACCCCTTCACAAGGGAGATTTCCGCAAGGGTGTGCTCCGTGGAACAGTTGCAGGCCTGTTTGGTGTGGACCGCCTTCTCCCTTTTGGCACCTCACTGCCTCTTCCAGCCTGTTGCGGTGCTGCAGATCTCTCCCCCTCTGTACTGCTGTCCTTGCTCAGCTTTAAACCTTCCCAGGTTGTGTCAGTGACATTGTTCACCACCTCCTCTTCCACTTCCTCACTCTGATCATCCTCCTGATTTATTGACCTAACCACAACCTCAGTGATTGACAACTGTATCTCATCCTCTTCATCAACCTCTTGAGACAGTAATTGCGGTTGAATCATTGGCAACTGTGTCTCATCATCATTCACCTCATTAAACACTAATTGCCGTTCCCCACGTCATGTTCTTGTGACTGTGGATGCTCAAAAGGTTGGGTATCAGGGCACAAGATCTCATGTCCTTCTTCAAGCGTGCTTGGCGAGAGGGCCAAATCAAGTAATGGCGATGAAAATAGGTCCTCGGAATATGAGAGTGTGGGATCACTTGTTTGGCCAGACTGTACATGGTGGGAGGAAGGAGAATCAGGGTGAGGATTGTGTTGGCCAGACTCTTGGCTACTGAGACTGGACTTGGTGTAAAACAGGGTGGTGCTTAACCGACTGGAAGAATTATCTGATGCAATCCAACCGACCACCTGGTCGTACTGGTCTGACTTCAAGAGAGGTGCCCTGAACTGTCCTGCAAACTGGGACATAAAGCTAGGTATCTTGGATGATTCTTGTTCTCTGGCAGCAGGCACAGTTTCTATGCGCCCAGGGCCATGGCCTCTTCGTGCACCAGCATGCATCAGCATCACGGCCACTTCCCCATCCCTTACTGCTCGCCTTCTTCATTTTAAATGTGATATATGCTTGAAAGTATGTCACACGTACAGTAGCGTAGGATTTGGAAGTGCATGCACAAAAACATTTACAAAGGTATTTGTGATTAGGAAACATTATAAAGGACAGGTACCACAGGTAATGTCACTGTTCACAGTGTCTACGGAAAAAGGTACACTGGGTGTCACTGATATTTTAGGGATGCGCACACTTTAAACAGGAGATGTGGCGCGGATAATTTACCTGTCCGCAGCGGACACCGTAATGAGTAATGAATACTGTTAGGATAAAAAATAATATCTAAAAATTACTTGCAGTTCAGATTCAGTAGTTCAGTAGAGTATAATGTTAATTAGTTGGTTATTTATGTGATAGTTCAGTAGAGTATAATGTTATTTAGTTGGTTAGTTAATGGTTATTATGTGGATTACAGAGTTAGTGTCCAGTGTTGTTGTTTTCTATTACTGTAGTGTGTCTAGTCCCCTCATTGTTGATCCTTTTATTGTTTCTATACATGTTATGGATACAGAATTATATTGCTGTGTGCACATATTTACCCTCCTGGCAAGGGCTGGAGAAATCCTCCTCATCATCAGGAGCTGGGGGGGAATCTGGTTGCTGGGAGGGTCCGGCCTCTTCCGCCTCCACGTCCACCACTTCGCGCACATCAGGTGGGGGTGGCACATCTGCATGCTGGGAGGGTCCGGCCTGCTCTCCCTCCTCCTCCTCCTCCTCTGCAGACACCACCTCCAGATCCTCGTTTGAAGGCCTGCGGCAGACGGAGGGAATGGGAACACCTGTAATCACACAATGTTCAGAATTTAAACAAACAACTCAGAACTCATAACAATTGCAAATTAAGTGGGGGATGTATCTAATATAATGATGGACAGGGACTTTTACTGAAATACAGAATGATAATGCAGTTTATGCATATATACACACACACATATATATATATATATATATTTATGTGTGTGTGAAATTTTCAAAATCAGCCGGTTACATCATATATCTCTACTTAGCTGTGTGTATAAATATATATATACACTCACAGCGAGGTAGAGATGTATTATGTAACTGGCTTCTTTGCTACGTGTCACAACAGGTACTAAGTAATCATTTGTAAAGGGATGAAATACTTCCTTGCATATCTGTATATATACATTACAGAGTGTTGGCGAGAGATACAAAAGTAATGTAAGCATTGTACCTGGGCATTTGCTGTCACGGATCTCTGTAATCCACCGGATGTAAGTCCTCTTCAGATCGGACCAGTGCTTGATTATGGCCATCGCACTGTGCCTTCCCTTAAACTCCCTCCTTAGCTCCATCCTTATCTCACTCACAATCCTCTGCTTTTCCTCCTAGACCCGGGTCCTGTCATACCCCCGCTCCCACATGCGCTGCCGGATAAAGATGCAAGCATATAATCCCACATTTTTTAACTACAATAATGTCCTCAACAACACAGCAAAAAGTATTTAAGCCTTTGAAGGGGAAATATTAGATTTAATGTTACCGCTATAAGATCGGATTGTATTGCAATTGTATGTACAGGGAGTGCAGAATTATTAGGCAAGTTGTATTTTTTAGGATTCATTTTATTATTGAACAACAACCATGTTCTCAATGAACCCAAAAAACTCATTAATATCAAAGCTGAATATTTTTGAAAGTAGTTTTTAGTTTGTTTTTAGTTTTAGCTATTTTAGGGGGATATCTGTGTGTGCAGGTGACTATTACTGTGCATAATTATTAGGCAACTTAACAAAAAACAAATATATACCCATTTCAATTATTTATTTTTACCAGTGAAACCAATATAACATCTCAACATTCACAAATATACATTTCTGACATTCAAAAACAAAACAAAAACAAATCAGTGACCAATATAGCCACCTTTCTTTGCAAGGACACTCAAAAGCCTGCCATCCATGGATTCTGTCAGTGTTTTGATCTGTTCACCATCAACATTGCGTGCAGCAGCAACCACAGCCTCCCAGACACTGTTCAGAGAGGTGTACTGTTTTCCCTCCTTGTAAATCTCACATTTGATGATGGACCACAGGTTCTCAATGGGGTTCAGATCAGGTGAACAAGGAGGCCATGTCATTAGATTTTCTTTTTTTATACCCTTTCTTGCCAGCCACGCTGTGGAGTACTTGGACGCGTGTGATGGAGCATTGTCCTGCATGAAAATCATGTTTTTCTTGAAGGATGCAGACTTCTTCCTGTACCACTGCTTGAAGAAGGTGTCTTCCAGAAACTGGCAGTAGGACTGGGAGTTGAGCTTGACTCCATCCTCAACCCGAAAAGGCCCCACAAGCTCATCTTTGATGATACCAGCCCAAACCAGTACTCCACCTCCACCTTGTTGGCGTCTGAGTCGGACTGGAGCTCTCTGCCCTTTACCAATCCAGCCACGGGCCCATCCATCTGGCCCATCAAGACTCACTCTCATTTCATCAGTCCATAAAACCTTAGAAAAATCAGTCTTGAGATATTTCTTGGCCCAGTCTTGACGTTTCAGCTTGTGTGTCTTGTTCAGTGGTGGTTGTCTTTCAGCCTTTCTTACCTTGGCCATGTCTCTGAGTATTGCACACCTTGTGCTTTTGGGCACTCCAGTGATGTTGCAGCTCTTGCCAAACTGGTGGCAAGTGGCATCTTGGCAGCTGCACGCTTGACTTTTCTCAGTTCATGGGCAGTTATTTTGCGCCTTGGTTTTTCCACACGCTTCTTGCGACACTGTTGACTATTTTGAATGAAACGCTTGATTGTTCGATGATCACGCTTCAGAAGCTTTGCAATTTTAAGAGTGCTGCATCCCTCTGCAAGATATCTCACTATTTTTGACTTTTCTGAGCCTGTCAAGTCCTTCTTTTGACCCATTTTGCCAAAGGAAAGGAAGTTGCCTAATAATTATGCACACCTAATATAGGGTGTTGATGTCATTAGACCACACCCCTTCTCATTACAGAGATGCACATCACCTAATATGCTTAATTGGTAGTAGGCTTTCGAGCCTATACAGCTTGGAGTAAGACAACATGCATAAAGAGGATGATGTGGTCAAAATACTCATTTGCCTAATAATTCTGCACGCAGTGTATGTGGGGTCTGAGCAATCAGATATTGGCCAGCTGAGCAGAGATGTAACTGTCTAGTGAAGTGACGGTACGGTATGGGGTGTACAGTTGCTTTGCCTCCCCATGGTGCACCCTTCTCCTGACCAACAGGAAACAAACTCTAATCTATAGACTCTGTGTGTGGTATATAGTGTGTGGCAGGAAAATGGATGTACAATGTGCATGTGTGGGATATTTTTCTGCTGTCCATACATACATGCTACAGATATTGTGATGTCACAACAATACTTAGTGCACCAATCATTAATATCTACTCAGACCTGATAAAATGTGTTGTATGCATTGCGCAAAAAATATGCCCATCATTAGTGAAGATTTGCGCAATCGCAAATATATTGGAACACTCTATCTGCATATAAAGCTATTGTTCTGCCATGTATGCGAAATGTAATAAAAAAACAGTGCTGTAATGTAAAATTACTTACAGTGATCAGTTCTTCCTCACATTCGCAAAGGTTTCTGCCAACCATTTTCACCAGTGTCAGTAAACTTCAGGCAGATTGAAAAATGTAGCAAAACTAGGCCACATGCGTATTACGCATGCGCAATACGCGGATACTACATTTCCAGTTTTTGAAATCAAGAAATAAATTACGACTTCTCGAATTTGCAAATTTATGGCGAATATTCACCTAAAAATTCGCTAAATATTGCATATTCAAATATTGTCCCTGCCGCTCATCACTAATGTCACCCACCAAAGTAACAGACGGATTAACTATATTAATTTCCTTGTCACGGATGCAGTGCAAGTGTACCTCACACAAAAAATCGGTATATGTCACCCACCGATCTAACAGATGGATTAACTATATTAATTTGAAAGACGGTATTGCAGAGGCTCTACTGACTTGCGCAACACGGTTAGGTGCTCTCTCCAAATATGGCAGTACCAGTTGCCAAAAATAATTGATGTGGTAAAGATTTCACAGGATGGAGGGCACTCAAATGGCTGGGTATATATAGGACTTCAATAATATATGAGGTATATCTCAATTATTTATTTATTGTAAAATTATGCCTTTCTACAAATGATGGATGTAGTGGCAACTTTCAGTAGTAATGTGGCATACAGAAGCAGTAAAATTTCATCATGCGGTTAAAAGTTATTAAACTAATATCAGGAACATTCTAGTTCCTCTTATAGAGTAAAAATATATAAATGGCAGAAAATAGTCCTTGTATGACCAATGAATGCCTACCTATGCAGATGATCAGTCTGCATATAGGTCTTATATTATGATAAAATAAGTCCGCTTATCTCCACTTGTGTCCTGGAAGTATAGTCACTTAAGAGAAAAGCTGGAACAGTCTTACCCCATATGGTTGTGCTCCGGGCAGCTGCTGTAAAGAAAGTGTTCTTCTAAGGTCATCCGATCCTCTGCGGCATGTAGCGGTGGTGCGCACGTGTCTTTCGGCGTGTTCGGCGTCTTCTTGTGTTCCGGCTTCCTGGATCGCTTCGGCTGTATAGCAGAGAGTGACGCAGCGATCCAGGAAGCCGGAACACAAGAAGACGCCGAACACGCCGAAAGACATGTGCGCACCACCGCTACATGCCGCAGAGGATCGGATGACCTTATAAGAACACTTTCTTTACAGCAGCTGCCCGGAGCACAACCATATGGGGTAAGACTGTTCCAGCTTTTCTCTTAAGTGACTATACTTCCAGGACACAAGTGGAGATAAGCGGACTTATTTTATCATAATATAAGACCTATATGCAGACTGATCATCTGCATAGGTAGGCATTCATTGGTCATACAAGGACTATTTTCTGCCATTTATATATTTTTACTCTATAAGAGGAACTAGAATGTTCCTGATATTAGTTTAATAACTTTTAACCGCATGATGAAATTTTACTGCTTCTGTATGCCACATTACTACTGAAAGTTGCCACTACATCCATCATTTGTAGAAAGGCATAATTTTACAATAAATAAATAATTGAGATATACCTCATATATTATTGAAGTCCTATATATACCCAGCCATTTGAGTGCCCTCCATCCTGTGAAATCTTTACCACATCAACTATATTAATTTCCCTGTCACGGATGCAGTGCAGGTATACCTCACCCTAAAAATAGGTATATGTCACCCACCGAACTAACAGATGGATTAACTATATTAATTTCCCTGTCACGGATGCAGAGCAGGTCTACCTCACACTAAAAATGGGTAGTCACCCAGTGAATTAATTTAAGGATTATCTATTATATTTTTGTTTCGGGGTACAAAGATGGTGCATTGTACCCACAAAAAAATTGCTAGGTAGGTCACCACAGAATTAACAGTCAATTTAATTATTATATTTCTGTGTCAGGAGTGCAAAGCTGGTGTATTGCACCAACAAAAAAATCACTATAGGTCACCGACAGAACAAATACCCAGATAAGATTCCTACAACACTTTCCCTCACTTCATCTGCCTGCTTCCTGTCCCTGCACTACTCAGAGCTGATGGGCGGTGCTACACGTGATCCAGCTTGTATAGAGGCTTGGTCACATGATGCACTGGCCAATCACATCCATGCCTAGGCATGTCTGTGATAGCTTCTAAGTGCCCACACCTTAAAAGCTTGTTAATTGGCTGTCCTACAGCCTTTTCGCTCAACACTAACCTGGAAGTAAAACACAAATTACATTATTGGTTAGCCATTGCAGACAGTAGCAGGGTGTAGGAATAGTAGTGCCCACTGTTGGGCTGCTTAGTCTCGCCTCCTGCAGATACTGTGTTGTAGCAACAGTGGTCACCATGAGTAAGAACCCATTTGAAAAAGGTCACCTTCATGTGATGAGTGAGCCTATGAATTTTTTATCAAAACATATACAAAGTGCTTCCTGAACATGTTTAGAAATGATGATGTGAAGCAATAGATCAATGCATGGCATGTGGTTGGTGCAGGCTCAAAAGCTAAGTGATACCTATGGCAAGATTGGGTGGTAGGAGTAGCGGTGGCAGAAATGATCATTGGTGGGGGCTCTGTGTGGTAATTTTTCTCCACAGGGCTGACCGTTATTGTATTTCACTTCTTTTAAAAAAAAATATATGAAAATGGTCTTGTCTCCCAAATTCACTTACATTTGTAAAAATGAATCAAGCATGTATCAGTGAGGATTTTCACACACCTCTGGCTGATGCCAATGAAAACATCTGCCATTGCTAACAGTGGCTATTTTTTTTTTGGCCCAATTGTGCCACTAAAGCTGTCTGCCTGTACATAATGTTCCATACTGTATTGCTCCTGCTGCCACAGCTAATGCTCCCCCTGCTGCCACTACCACTTCCACTTCTGCACATCAGCCTTGTCCGTAAGGTCCCATACTTTACTGCTGTTTCCACGACTACTACTGCCATTACTGCTACCCCTACACATCTTCTGTCTTGTCTGTTAGTTTCCACATTGTATTGCTGCTGTTCCCAAAAAAAAAATGGAATTTTTGGATGCTTGTTCAGAGCAAGTCACTGCTTCTTCCAATATTACAATGAGGGTTTTAACACAGACAAGCATTTTCCCGTTAAGGCATTATTTTTGTATGCTTGCTCAGAACAAGCACTGCTTTTTCAGATACCAGTGTGTGTGTGTGTGTGTGTTTGTGTGTGTGTGTGTGTGTGTGTGTATGTGTAAGAACACAGGTAGACATCTGCCTCCAATAAGGGACCATTATTGGAATTTTTTTAATTTTTAAAAGGCATAATGAATTTTAAACAGGCTGTTTGTTAAACCATTAACCAAGCATTTACTTATAGCTCTATATGTCAGTGTCACTCTGATATTATTTATTATTGATGTCTTTGCCTTAAAAAACTTGAAAGGGGGGAGAGAGAAAAAAAAATTCATACATCGACTGAATTTCAGACAAATTCTAAGAAATCTGCAAATCTCTAATTATATTACATCAAATATGACTTAGCAATGTGATTGCAAGTATATGGCACACTTAACTGCAAGGCAATATAATACAGCATGTAAATATCAAACACTTCAAGGTAAAGCAACAATCCAACCGTTCAGTTAGGTGGAGACATAACCACAACAGGGTCAAATGGTAACCCACATTTATCAACATTAATTTATGCAAATAATACAGGTTGGGGTGCACATTGTTTTAACTCTTTTACATTCTCATTGGCCAAAATAGTGGGTCTCAACTTGATAATTCCCATTATTTCCTCTATATGCTCTAATAGGAAAATGGATAAGTATTTTTAAAGTGAAGAACAACTTCTAAAAAATTTCAGATTTTAAAATCTCTATTCTTGTATAGCAGTACATGGATACTTTATAGCTTCCTGGTATGGAGCCACACAGCCTTTATGCATTGCAGTATAGGCTCTAACCTATGTCAAAAGATATTCTACTCCAGAAGCATATTTTTTCTGGTTGGAACACTCTGTATGCTGTAACTGAAGGCATGCATAAGTCTCTGGCAAACATATTAAAGCTCCATAAATGAGGGAGCCATGGGTATGAGTCCTTAGTGCCAACCTTTACTCTACAAGGCACAACCTGGGGAGTGATAAGGAATCAGAAAATTTATCACATACTACCACTGTATTCACTGAGGAAAGTAAACTGTCAGATGAAATGCAGAATGTAAAAGTAAATTCAGGTGCAACGGCATCTTAAAAAGATTGCAATAGACAAATCACCAGGACCAGATGGCATGCACCCCCTGTATTCTAAGAGAATTAACTAATGTCATAGACAGATCCTTATTTCTGATATTTAAGGACTCCATGATAACAGGCTCTGTTCTATAGGGTTGCTACTTGGAAAATGTGGTGCCAGTATTCAAAAAAGGGTCAAAAACAGAGCTCGGAAACTATAGGCCAATAAGTCTAACATCTGTTGTGGGCAAACTGTTTAATGGTTTTCTAAGAGATGCTATTCTGGAGTATCTCAATACTCGGCTTCATGAGGGATCGGTCCAGTCAAACTAATCTAATCAGTTTCTATGTAGTAAGTTCGACACGGACCCGGGGTGAGTCAATGGATGTGATTTATCTTGACTTCTCCAAAGCATTTGATACGGTACCACATGAAAGGTTAGTATATAAACACTGACAAATGCGAGACGAAGAATCGGGGTGCGCCGAGTCTCGTGAGACGAAGAACCGGGGTGCGCCGAGTCAACAAGACAGAAGGAGAAGACAGAAGGAGAACCCCGGAGAGTTGAGAAGACCCCCCCGGATAGCGGAGAAGACAGAAGGAGAACCCCGGAGAGTTGAGAAGACCCCCCGGATAGCGGAGAAGACAGAAGGAGAACCCCGGAGAGTTGAGAAGACCCCCCGGATAGCGGAGAAGACCCGTCGGGATAGCGGAAGAAGAAGAGCCCCCCCTGGTAAAAGAGCTAATAAAGAAGACAGGGGGCGGCCTCCGGAGCAGAAAAATAAAATATTTTAATACACTGTGTGGTTTATTTGTGTTTTTACCACTTTTCTTGCAGGTGAATGGGTAGGGGTACGATGTACCCCATACTCATTCACTTAGGGTGGGGGGCCGGTATCTGGGGGCCCCCTTATTAAAGGGGGCTCCCAGATTCCGATAAGCCTCCCGCCCGCATACCCCGACAACCAACGGCCAGGGTTGTCGGGAAGGGGCCCTGTCCTCATCAACATGGGGACAGGGTGCTCTGAGGTGGGGGGGCCGCAGTGCGCCCCCTGCCCCAGAGCACCCAACCCCCCCATGTTGAGGGCATGCAGCCTGGTACGGCTCAGGAGGGGGGGGGGGGGCGCTCGCTCGTCCCCACTCCCTTCCTGGCTGGCCGGGTAGCGTGCTTTGGATACGGGTCTGGTATGGATTGTAGGGGGACCCCCTACGCCGTTTTTTTCGGCGTAGGGGGGGCTCTCCTTACAACCCATAACAGACCTAAGGGCCCGGTATGCTCCTGAGGGGGGGACCCAGGCCGGATTTTTATTTAAAATCCGGCGGGGACTTCCCCCTCAGGATTCATAACAAACGCCGCACACGTGTAGAATTGGCGGGAATCCAAGTCGGATCTCCCGTCGCTTCTATGACGGCTCTGTCTCCATCGCGGCAAGCCAGCTCGGCGCTGGCTCCCGCGATGGGGCTCGTAGGTGCTCAATCTCGCCGAGAAAGAGAGCGAGATTGACACAAAATCGGGTTCACCTACTGTAGCACTATATTCTAAATATTTCCAAATTCTCAAAGTGCCGATATTCGCGATTCGAATATTCACGCTCAACACTAATAGTTACTAGAGATGGGTTGTTAATCCAGGGATTTATTCTGATTGCCTGATTGGTGTCAGGAAGGAATTTTTTCCCCTAAAATAAGGAAAATTGGCTTGTACACAGGGATTTTTTTTGCCTTCCTCTGGATCAACTTTGCAGGATAACAGGCTGAACTGGATGGACAGATGTCTTTTTCAGCCTACGTTACTATGTTTCTAACCACAGCCATATCAGCATCTCCCAGACTGTATTCATCTCCTAAATACTTGAATTTACTTAGTAATACAAGCATGTCGTCCCACAACATTTACATTAAAGACCCATATTTTTGCCGCTTTCTCCCTGAACTTTACTGAGATTATGTGAAATAAATGTAATCACAAATCTGCAATAATATAACATTGCCGGAGCACAATATATACCGTTTCCAAGTTTTAATGGTAAATAAGGCAAAATAAACATCTTTGAGAAAGTGCCGATCCCAAGGAACACGTCCAAACCGTCTGAGGCGAAATCAAATTACTGCATTGCCTGAATGTTACTTGAGCAGCAGCCAGAAATTACTTGAATGCTGGCCCATAGGGAATAAATCAAAAATACATATAACGCTGTGAATAGGTACAATTTATATGTGTCCTGAAGCCGCTATGGAGGGAGGTATAATGAGGAAGGTAAAAAAGCTAATTAATTTGAATCTTGTAACTTTGATCAAAAATAATTGGCAAGCTTGTTAGATGAATCACAATGGGTCTGTCTGTCAAAGTTGTCAGTGCCTTTTAATGCCACCGGGTAAAGAGGAATATGGCAGTCCTTCAGGGCTTACAACAGGACCTTCACACCATGCAAAATTCTAACTAAAACCTTAAGCCTGACAGTTCTGCTGTTATCATTTCTCTCAGCACAAATTCACAGATCATAAAATAAATTTTCTTTTTGGTAGACATGTTCTATTCCTGTTTTGAACAAGTCCATAACCCTGGCAAGGTTAGTATAAGCTTGAATATACAAATTAGCGGCTCACCTGAGGAACTCCTATGGACTCGGTGCACTCCTCTGGAATCACCCGAATCCAAAAGGAAAAAAGTTAATCTAATGTATGAGGGGCACTCAAATATCTGAGAGCTCTGGACAACAATATATACCATCAAAACAATATTTATTATATACCACTAAAATGCTACCATAAACCATAAAAACATAATCGACTTTCGGCGCATCAACCAGTCAATTGTAAGTTGCTGATAAGCATACAACACAGAATGATATAAATCCACTGTTAGAACTTCATATAGAGGAGGCTTGAAAGTACTCTGGTATTAGAGCAGTATATATCTTAGGTGATTGACATATATGGCACACCTTTTTGCCACATTTAGAGTCAATAATATGTAAATTGCTGTAAAATGTCCCAATGAAAAAACCTTGTAAAAAATAGGGAGTGACACCTGTTGTAAAAATGCTGCTTAGGAATGTCCCGTATTGGTATGGACCACTACTCATAAGAATATGTCCATCTCCTTTAATAAACAGCGTAATCCATATCTCCAATCAGACACTAATGAGTATTAAGTGTAAATAGTAATGTAATCGGTATTATACATTACCACCAAGCTTATGAGTAATTGCCAAGTATCTTCCTTCCCCGTCGCCCGGATCTACTACAGCGTCCCGTGTGGTCTCGCGGTCGTTGCACGGTGTCCCACGTGACCTGGCGGTGTCTCACGTGACTTGAGTGCATCCATGTGACCAGCGCAAGCTGCGCTGTGGGGAAATGAGTATTCGGCTGAATGTTCCACTTGAGACCTGCAAACCGGACCTCTGTAAACGTCTGAATTTAGATGAAGATGTTCAGTTTTACTTGCATATTTAGCAGCATATTATAATGTCCATAATAATACAGTGCTTGCTGGGCCACTCCGACCAGACGCATTTCGGGGTAACACCCCTTCTTCAGTAGTAGTGTCAGCAAGCAAAAATGTGACGTATTTATACCCTAATCCGGCTTGAAAAGGATGATGGCACAATGGTGCATTGTAAACTCTGGCATGGAATAATTGCGGCCATACCACATATGAAAAAAACACAATTGCGTTATTGATGCGTTTTGCATAAAAACACCTTTAACTTATCCACTACATTTAATCCTAGATGGTCAAACTAAAATGGTGAATAAAAACACAATATATATAATTTTATTTTAATACATATATTGTGTTTTTATTCACCATTTTAGTTTGAGTTTCATAGGTTGCCCACAATAACAACCTGTAGGTTGTTTGTGTTGCTCTTAGCACTACCACTCAGCATGGCTGATGGGTTGCTGGCAGGCTTGCCAGGTGCTGCTGACTTCTTCTTCTCAGGCATAGCATGTGCGCACGTCTGTAGGTGATGGCTTGATTCCGGCAGTTCCAGGTGCTGGTCGGTGGAAGCGCTGCTTTGCTGGGGATGAATATTTCTCTCTTCTCAAATGGGAGAAGGAATAGCCGTGTGATTCAGGTGTCACCTTGGCAAGATATTCATCGGCTAAGTCTGAGGCCTCGGCAGCTGTTGCTGGCTTATGCTCCTCCACATACTTCTTGATGTCTGGGTATTTGTGGCACATTTCATAGAACTGCTCTAGGACCATCAACTCTCTCAAGGCCGCACGGGTTACAACAGTCGCTTAGTCAGCCCATCGACCGAACGACCTGTATAGTTGCTCGTCGCATCAGCAAAGGAGTCGGCAGGTCCCTTTTCCATGGACCTAAACTTCCTTCTGTAGACCTCTGTCTTCAACTGATATTATTTAATAATAGCGTCCTTAAGGGCCTGATAATCATTGTCCTTTTCAGGTGGTAATGCCGCATGGGCCTGCTAGGCTTTGTCTCTCAGCCCGGGTGTCAGGTACCTGGCCCACTGCGACTCAGGTAGTTTATGGTAACGACAGGTTTTCTCAAAAGACAGCAAGAAAACCTCAATGTCACAGTTCTTATCGATAACTGGAAATTTGGTCCTTGCAACTAGAGGTACAGTATCTCTGACTGCTGATGCTGCAGCTTTGCCATCTCCAGTTCATGCCTTCGGGCAGCCTCCCGTTCTTTCCTCTCAGCCTCCCGCTCAGCACTGATGAAACTCAAGTACATCTCAGGACTGGACTGGCTTAATTTTTCCAGCATTGCTTGTAATCCAGTTGAGTGTAGAAAAGAGGAATCCAGTCCAGGGCTGCTGTGCTGGAGCCGTCTCCCAGGCTCAGCACTAGTTTCCTCCTGCTGGGGAGTATCAGACACAGTTGTACTCAGAGGGGGTGAGACTTGACCCCACAATGCACATAACTCCTGGATAAGGACAGTCTTATTCTTTCCATATACAGTCAGGTCCATAAATATTGGGACATCGACACAATTCTAACATCTTTGGCTCTATACACCACCACAATGGATTTGAAATGAAACGAACAAGATGTGCTTTAGCTGCAAACTGTCAGCTTTAATTTGAGGGTATTTACATCCAAATCAGGTGAACAGTGTAGGAATTACAACAGTTTGCCTTTGTGCCTCCCACTTGTTAAGGGACCAAAAAAAATGGGACATAATAATAATCATAAATCAAACTTTCACTTTTTGATACTGGGTTGCAAATCCTTTGCAGTCAATTACAGCCTGAAGTCTGGAACGCATAGACATCACCAGACGTTGGGTTTAATCCCTGGTGATGCTCTGCCAGGCCTCTACTGCAACTGTCTTCAGTTCCTGCTTGTTCTTGGGGCATTTTCCCTTTAGTTTTGTCTTCAGCAAGTGAAATGCATGCTCAATCGGATTCAGGTCAGGTGATTAACTTGGCCATTGCATAACATTCCACTTCTTTCCCTTAAAAAACTCTTTGTTTGCTTTTGCAGTATGCTTTGGGTCATTGTCCATCTGCACTGTGAAGCGCCGTCAAATGAGTTCTGAAGCATTTGGCTGAATATGAGCAGATAATATTGCCTGAAATACTTCAGAATTCATCCTGCTGCTTTTGTCAGCAATCACATCATCAATAAATACAAGAGAACCAGT
The DNA here is from genome assembly GCF_905171765.1 of Bufo bufo. Taxonomy (NCBI): domain Eukaryota; kingdom Metazoa; phylum Chordata; class Amphibia; order Anura; family Bufonidae; genus Bufo; species Bufo bufo. Next base: position 333,150,320 of record NC_053394.1, on the reverse strand, counting down.
TCCATTGGCAGCCATACATGCCCACGCCATGACACTACCACCACCATGCTTCACTTATAAGGTGGTTTGCTTAGGATCATGAGCAGTTCCTTTCCTTCTACATACTGATTGTTGACTTTGACACACATACACCTACCTCCTGGAGAGTGTTCTTGATCTGGCCAACTGTTGTGAAGGGTGTTTTCTTCACCAGGGAAAGAATTCTTCGGTCATCCACCACAGTTGTTTTCCGTGGTCTTCCTGGTCTTTTGGTGTTGCTGAGCTCACCGATGTGTTCCTTCTTTTTAAGAATGTTCCAAACAATTGTTTTGGCCACGTCTAATGTTTTTGCTATCTCTCTGATGGGTTTGTTTTGTTTTTTCAGCCTAATGATGGCTTGCTTCACTGATAGTGACAGCTCTTTGGATCTCATCTTGAGAGTTGACAGCAACAGATTCCAAATGCAAATATCACACTTGAAATGAACTCTGGATCTTTTATCTGCTCATTGTAATTGGGATATAGAGGAAATAACACACACCTGGCCATGGAACAGCTGATAAGCCAATTGGCCCATTACTTTTGGTCCCTTAACAAGTGGGAGGCACATATGCAAACTGTTGTAATTCCTACACCATTCACCTGATTTGGATCTAAATACCCACAATTAAAGCTGACAGTCTGCAGTTAAAGCACATCTTGTTCATTGTATTTCAAATCCATTGTGATGGTGTATAGAGCCAAAAGAAATTGAATTGTGTTGATGTCCCAATATTTATGGACCTGACTGTACATCAATGCCTTTATGCTCGCACAGAATTATGACATCAGCCACGCTCATGGAGTCATAATTCACTGATTCGGCCATTTTTGCCAAACAAAAGATGGGACAGAAAAAACTGAGAATTATCACTATATAAAAACGAATGCACTGTGCTTTGTCTTCCAGGTTTCAATCCTTTAGTGCAAAGTTACATTCATAACTCATGCACTAATGTTCTAAGCATACAGAACATCCCGCAGCTGCAAACCAGTTGTCACGAACGAACGTACCTGTACGCAGACGGATACCGCACCTGACAAATGGTGGTTAACTTCCGGTTAACCCTTTATAGATACAATTCTGTATACTGCCACCACTTGTTTTAACGGCACACGAACCGACTACCGGTCACTCACCCTCACGCAGAGCAGGGAATGAACCAAGTACCGCTTGCTGACCGATCGCAATCGTTCAGCCAAGTAACAATCAAAATGACCTTTCTCACACAAAATGGTAACGTTACTCTCTTCAGAGACAGGATTAGTTAATTCCTTTGCTTAGAAAACGGACGACTTAGCAAATAAGATTTTTCAATCTTTTAATAAAAGTTAAACAGAAAAACAGTGCATACAGTGGGGGAAATAATTATTTGACCCCTCACTGATTTTGTAAGTTTGTCCAATGACAAAGAAATGAAAAGTCTCCGAACAGTATCATTTCAATGGTAGGTTTATTGTAACAGTGGCAGATAGCACATCAAAAGGAAAATCGAAAAAATTACTTTAAATAAAAGATAGCAACTGATTTGCATTTCATTGAGTGAAATAAGTATTTGAACCCCTACCAACCATTAAGAGTTCTGGCTCCCACAGAGTGGTTAGACACTTCTACTCAATTAGTCACCCTCATTAAGGACACCTGTCTTAACTAGTCACCTGTATAAAAGACACCTGTCCACAGAATCAATCAATCAAGCAGACTCCAAACTCTCCAACATGGGAAAGACCAAAGAGCTGTCCAAGGATGTCAGAGACAAAATTGTAGACCTGCACAAGGCTGGAATGGGCTACAAAACCATTAGCAAGAAGCTGGGAGAGAAGGTGACAACTGTTGGTGCGATTGTTCGAAAATGGAAGGAGCACAAAATGACCATCAATCGACCTCGCTCTGGGGCTCCACGCAAGATCTCACCTCGTGGGGTGTCAATGGTTCTGAGAAAGGTGAAAAAGCATCCTAGAACTACACGGGAGGAGTTAGTTAATGACCTCAAATTAGCAGGGACCACAGTCACCAAGAAAACCATTGGAAACACATTACACCGCAATGGATTAAAATCCTGCAGGGCTCGCAAGGTCCCCCTGCTCAGGAAGGCACATGTGCAGGCCCGTCTGAAGTTTGCCAATGAACACCTGAATGATTCAGAGAGTGACTGGGAGAAGGTGCTGTGGTCTGATGAGACCAAAATAGAGCTCTTTGGCATTAACTCAACTCGCTGTGTTTGGAGGAAGAAAAATGCTGCCTATGACCCCCAAAACACCGTCCCCACCGTCAAGCATGGGGGTGGAAACATTTTGCTTTGGGGGTGTTTTTCTGCTAAGGGCACAGGACAACTTATTCGCATAAACGGGAAAATGGACGGAGCCATGTATCGTGAAATCCTGAGCGACAACCTCCTTCCCTCTGCCAGGAAACTGAAAATGGGTCGTGGATGGGTGTTCCAGCACGACAATGACCCAAAACATACAGCAAAGGCAACAAAGGAGTGGCTCAAGAAGAAGCACATTAAGGTCATGGAGTGGCCTAGTCAGTCTCCGGACCTTAATCCAATCGAAAACCTATGGAGGGAGCTCAAGCTCAGAGTTGCACAGAGACAGCCTCGAAACCTTAGGGATTTAGAGATGATCTGCAAAGAGGAGTGGACCAACATTCCTCCTAAAATGTGCGCAAACTTGGTCATCAATTACAAGAAACGTTTGACCTCTGTGCTTGCAAACAAGGGTTTTTCCACCAAGTATTAAGTCTTTTTTTGTTAGAGGGTTCAAATACTTATTTCACTCAATGAAATGCAAATCAGTTGCTATCTTTTATTTAAAGTTATTTTTTCGATTTTCCTTTTGATGTGCTATCTGCCACTGTTACAATAAACCTACCATTGAAATGATACTGTTCTGAGACTTTTCATTTCTTTGTCATTGGACAAACTTACAAAATCAGTGAGGGGTCAAATAATTATTTCCCCCACTGTATATACATTTACAGAAAAATTACTATTCTAGATAACAATAATTCAAGGTAATAGTCATTCACGACAGTTAAAATAAAAGAGATAATAAATTAAAAGTAACCTTAAGTTACTCTGTTTCAGTCTTTGAAGCCGTTGTGCAATCCGTTTGGTATAATATCAGTGGACCCTGAGCACTGACATTCTAAATGCGATACAAATCCAGGTGTTAAGACAAGGCAGGGTTGCCATACAATGCCCTGACAGCATCTTATAACAGTTCTAAAACAGGAGGTGCCAGCAGTTCTGCCCACCAATGGTACGAACGTGTGGGCAGGGTCGAGGAGATGTCAGCAAGGTTTATGACCCAGCTAAGGTCAGCCCAGAATGTCCTTATTCTGGCTGAGCCCACAGTTCTGTGGAACCACTAAATACAGCTATGACATTCAAGTATTAATGACCCTTATGATTTTACAAGTCTAACAAGACCAAACTTGACTCTGCTGGGGCTTGTGGTTCTCCAAGACGGCTTAAAGCTAGGCTTTTCAGCCTTCCAAGGGCACAAGAACATACTGTTTGATATCTCCGTGATCGCACTGGTCCACGGAGGTTGAATCCGCCCTTAGCCAGTGCAGAATATGCCTACTACCAGAGATATGAAAAATGACTATGTTTGAGTCCCTCAAAGGTTCAATAGGTAACTTTCCCAGCTCTCTCTGGTCCCTGCTGGGACTGTAGTCGGAATGTCTGGCTAATGTAAATCCCAGGATCTAGTATTTTACGATGAGCCTCGGCAGGAGTGCTTTTGAAGCTCCCATCCTTATCTTTTTGATGGGGTTAGTGTCATTTTCAATTACTAGGACAGAGCTCCAAGCAAGGGAATATTTCTCTTTTAAAGCAGAATAAAGGGGGCCTCTAGGCCTGGGAGTGTGTGTGTATTTAAAAAGGGGACGCTACTTGGGATACCCTCGTCACAAGGACAACCAGTGGTTGTCAGGCTCTTTAGCAAGAGACAAGAACCTTAAGGCCTCTTTCAAACGGGCGAGATTTCAGCGCGGGTGCAATGCGTGAGGTGAACGCATTGCACCCGCACTGAATCCGGACCCATTCATTTCTATGGGGCTGTGCACATGAGCAGTGATTTTCACGCATCATGCTCTATTTTGTGCGTTTTTCACGCACCGCAGGCCCCATAGAAGTGAATGGGGCTGCGTTAAAATCGCAAGCATCCGCAAGCAAGTGCGGATGCGGTGCGATTTTCATGCATGGTTGCTAGGTGACGATCGGGATGGGGACCCTTATAACATGGTTATAAGGGAAAATAATAGCATTCTCAATACAGAATGCTTAGTAAAATGTGGATTGAGGGATTAAAAAAAAATATATATGAACTCACCTCCTCCTCTTGATCACGTAGTTGCCGATCTCTTCTTACTTCTTTAATCATGAGCTGCCGGCTAAAGGACCTGTGGTGACGTCACATCACATGGTCCAATCACATGGTCCATCACCGTGGTGATGGACCATGTGATGAGCTCAGTGACGTCACCACAGGTCCTGAAGAAAGAGCAGATAACGGAAGCTATGGAGGAGGTGAGTTAATTATTATTATTTTTTTAACCCTCAATTGACCTTCTACCTAGCATTCTGTATTAAAGAATGCTATTATTTTCCCTTATAACCATGTTATAAGGGAAAATAATAAAATCTACCCTACAACTAACCCAAACCCGAACTTCATTGAAGAAGTTCGGGTCTGAGTAGCACATTCAGTTTTTTTTCATGCGTGTGCAAAACTCATTGCACTCGAGCGGAAAAAACTAAACCGCGCAATGCAATCGCAGTCAAAACTGACTTAAATTGTGTGCTCACTCACACGATTTCCCCGCCATGCACCCGCATCCTATCCGGCCCCAATCCGTAACGCCCGTGTGAAAGAGGCCTTACACTGAGGCATCTGGGACAAGGGCTGAACCACTTAAATACCTGCAGGAGAGCCAGGGTTGGTTAGCGAGGTCATCTGACCTAACCCAGCCCGCTCAGGGAGTGATGCGTACCATCCCTAGAGCAGGGTATGTGGCAGGCGCAGCACTATGAAGTGCCTTTTGCGCTGTGGCATTAGAAGAATTTTGATATCTCTAACTTTTTAGTCCAACTAGACTGTTACTCTGTAATTCTTCTAGCACCATTCTATGGAAACAGTAGGTTTAAAGATTATTTGCAGATTGGTTGAGTATGATCTTGTATGGTGGTATGCAATTTTGATTGCAATTTGAAATTTGAATTAGTATTGAATTTGTATGGTATTTGCAATTGGTGGAACTGTAAGTAAACACACATATAACTGGTTCAGTATACAGTTCTAATCACTATATTAACAGTAGGAACATTATATAACTGTTTTAAAATACCTATTTTGGCCTCTCTGCTTCCATAAAACACAGCTCATAGTGGAGTGAATGTCTGTTTAGCTCCTCTCCTCTGGTGTAATGATTCTAGCAGGAGGGGAATTTCCCACACAGGCTGTGTGTGAGGCTGGCTGTGATTGGTCAAAACTCTTGCTGTGTGTGAGGCTGGCTGTGATTGGTCTAGACTCCTGCCCAGCAACAACAGTTTAACTCTATGCTTTCTGTTGTTTCTGCTGTGTAATTGAGCTTACCTCACATTCATATAATGAATCTTAAAGGCATGTTATCTTTTCTGCTTCCGTGAACACAATATATAACAGTTTTATGACATCCAAACATGAAGTCACTGTAAATAACTCTGCTTTTGTCTTTAACACACAAACATAGGAACTGTATTAAGGTCATTGGCAGGTTTAGCTGTATAAACATATAAGCTATTTTAGCAACCTAGGACAGGTCTTAGCTGGTTAGCTACAGGGTAACATGACACCAGCCGAACTCAGGCTGTGTCCAGGGCTGAATAGAAGCTGTGGAGCGGAATCCTCAGAAGCAATGTCACTTATACAGAGTGTCCCGGACTGCAGCGGTAATCGGGGGAACAGCGGCCCACCGTATCCGCTGTTATAAGTATTAGGCAAAGTTAGTGGAGTGGCTTAGTATAAAAAAAATTGCAGGGGCACGCTACACACACTGCTGCAATTTTCCAGCTTTGTGCTTTTCAAAAGTTGGGAGGCATGGTCTTTATTTTGTTAAAATTATATATTTACAAACAAGAAGGCAAACAGGTGCCCTATTTTTATGAATAATACTACAACTAATAACTGTACCTTTCTAGCTATATTATAACTATATAAATATCTATATCAAAATGACTAATGGAAAATGGAACCCACCTTTCAGTGCAACTTTATTACAATATTATTTATTTTCATCTTTTTTACTTAAAAATTATTGTTTGTCGGTAGCACACCCCTCATGCAAACAGCCAATGGAAGCAGCCTGAGAGAAGAAAATACAAGTGTTCCCATGATTATTGCACCATATAAATGCTAGTCATGATTGTTAAACACTTTCTTGTATCAGCAATCAGCGCAATTTATCTATTGGTGTTCTCTTTAAGAAACACAGCATACAAGGTATAATGAAATTTTATAGTTCACTAAGCTTGTATAGCTGTATTAATATAGGTGTATTGTTGCACAGGCCGCTTGCTTTACTGATGAGCATCGTTGGGTGATACATTCTTGCCGTATAGTATTGCGTTTTATTGATTAGTTTATATTATAGTAAAGAATTCAATAATTATGATGTCACAGAACATTTATCCATTGCTAAGTGACCAGAAAATCAATAGTCTAACAAATTACATTTTTATGGGCATATGAATAAGCCACTGGTCTGAGTTTCATTAGCTAATTAGCAGTTTCTACAGATAGAAAAAAATGTTAACTTTCAATCAGAGAACTTGTTTAGTCTCCAATTCGCCAGATTTTTTTTCTATAAAATTCTATTTGGGTCCGAATCGATTCTACCCTGATCCAATATGCTCCAATTGCCATGTAATACTTTAAGGCCCCCTGGGACAGAGAGAGACAGAGAGACCCACACAAAATATTTTTCACTCCCTCTCTTTAAGCTCGTTAGAATCCGAATATTTTGGGAAACTCGGGATGAATTTGCTTATTTTTACTTTCAATGAATAGTATCTGTATCAGGCAAAAGTGGACTACCAGGGAGATGAACAGTATAATACAATTACTCTAAAGTACTGGCACTTGACTTCAGAGGTTTGAGAACAGGCAAGACAGGGATCACATTTTTTTTATAGCAGCTCTCCATCAATGTACTTTAAACTTTTAACTAGGTTTTACTAATGTGGTAATATAGAATGACCATGTAAGAATTTTTTATTGGGATTTCCAAGCATATAAAAAATACAGAAAAGTATATAAATTTGTCTGAATATTTAGCAGATTATGCTTAAAAGTACAGATGAGTGGATCGATTCATAAAGAGTTAATTTGTCTCATCAAGCAGAGTTCTGCACCTGAGAAAGGGTATCTCCGAAGCTGGGAATACTTCCCTGGCCTCTAGATTGACAAGGCCAGAATTGATTCCCTAATCTCTACTCAGAAGTAATTATTTTATTAATTTAAAAAAAAAGGGCTTTATGAGATTTGGGATTACCAATATGAAGGATTATATTTCCCGCCAGTTCTCCTCCCTCTCACAGATATTGCTTGTATTTACAGATCTGTTACTGACACATTGCTTTGATGTTCCCCTGACCCCCTGATGTTTTCATTGGAGACTGCATTATTTGCTACCCAGCATGTGCAACAGATCCCCCATGAAACAAGGAGGTGGGATAGAGAGCCAGAGAACAGTGGAGATAAAAAGCACCTAATGTTTGATCTTCCATACTACTAGGAGTGGAATATAAATTACATCTTTATTGTACGTACGTAATATGTATTGTATTGGATATAACACAAGAGGTTGATAAGCACCAAGAGCATGGTTATATGACTGCATGTGAGACTGACTGTTGAGACATCTTACCTACAGAAGGTACATTAGTCAGTGACTAATCTTACTGCATTTAAACCATTTCTACATCATTTTTAAAGATCAGAAAATCCTTTAAGAAGGTCATTTATAGATGGGATTAAGTACCCCCTACTGTAAATAATAAGAATATGGAAAGGCACAGAGAAATTCTATGACCGTTTACAGGTAAAACGTCCAATATTTTATGCAGGTGGCAAAACTCCTAAATAACTTTTATGATGGTGGTAGGCCATCAATTAATAAAAGATGGACAGGGCCTCACACACATTTGTTTTGGGCTGTGCTCCATCTTTACCAACCAACATGTAACCCCTTTTTTAACGTGCATTATAGAGAAAATAGTTCTTAGCTGGATTAGATGGCAAAGTTTACTTCTTTTATCAAGTATCTGTATGCAAAAGATCAAAATATCCTGTAACTGGCAATGTTGGAATTGTACATTAAAGCACTAGATAATGCAGTTAAAGCAAACTTGAAGCAGGATTTTTACGTTAATGGATTTTCAGGTGATTCAGAGCATCTCAGAAGAATATTCACTAATGGACGAAAGTACAGGTTGTTATAATTGTCTGCTATTTTATGTTTGGCAGCCAGCAGGTCTCTAGTTTTTATTATGACTTGATAACTCTCTTTCCTACCCCCCCCCCCCCCCCCCCCCCCCCCCCAAATCTTCTTGTTATCTGCTGTACTCTCGTTGCTCGAATCCAAAACCTTAGAAAGGAGCAGAGTCGGACTGGCCCACCAGAGTATCGGCAGATCCTATGGTGGGCCTAAGCTCGAATACCACCATAGACTCTAAAGTTCCAGGAGAAAATAAAGAATTTGGAGCTAATCAATTGCTACTGGGGTCTATTTCTTTGACTCAAAACCTATTAGACTTTATTGATGATATGGAGGTTTGGCCCCAAGAATAATCTCCTCTGGTGGGGCCAAAGAACCCCAGTCGGACCTTGGAAAGGCTCAAACAACCAAAAATACATACCAGTATTTTTTGGAGGGTGAACAAGTACAGTGGTGTGGGTCAGAGGAGGACAGAGTATGGCCCTTTGCTTTCCAACTGGTGAAGAACCAACTCATAGCTTTCTATGAATCAGACTACATGTAGTGCCACCAGTTGCTCGAAATGCTGGAATGCTGGTTTTCAAATGCTTGTTAATGTCCATGTATTTTAGATAGGTGAACCAACAGATTACTTTCAAAAGCCATGACATCATTAATAAGCATATGAAAACGGTGCCGTATCACAATGATATTACATCCCAACATGATTTTCGACCAAGCCACGGCTGCACTTTGCCTGAATGGCAACCATGTGTGCTCTTACCCTATGAGATCCCTCACTGATGTGCTCCTCCACTAAAAGTAATTGTGAACCACAGGGAATATTAGTGCAGTCCCTTGCATGCAGAACAGTAGATGATATGAAGCACAATTATTTTTAATGTATGGTAAGAGTTGGGCCCCTATTTCCCACAGGGCCCATTTGCAGCAGCATAGGTGGCACATATGATATTCTACCATTGGACTGAGTTGTGAATACAGTTGCTTGGACGAAAATTTGTACACCAGTAGGGAATGTAACCCCACAAAATATTTTCTTCTATGACAAAAAATAAATGGCTTTATTACATGAGTCATATGACTGCACACAAAAAGTATTTAGTAATATGGAAGCTTATTGTTTTATATTACACAACCGAAGATCATACATGGCCACAACGACTCATGGTATCACAGATGCATTAGGTAAAATCAATTTATAGCCAGATGTTATGCAATGCTTGGGTGGGTGCATGGTCACTGTGTGGCAACAGCCTCAAAAGGGTATTAGAATATGATGTTATGACATAATTGTCCAATTGGTGCATGGGATACCCTCCTTTCTCAAGAACAGGGCCCTGCTGTCAATGGAGAGCAGGCCATACATCATCTCGCTTTTTGGGATTTCCGAAAGTAGCCTGGTTCAGCTATTTTTAAAATTCCCAGAGCAATAAATGGAGGGGTGGTTGCTCATGCACAGTTTCCTCTCCGTTAATTACTGTGGGACTTCCAAAAATTGCTGAGCACTCCCACTGGTTTCAAAAGTCCCACAGCAGTGAATAGAGAGAATGCCACACATGCCCCATTCTTGAGATGCAATTGGTTGTCAGAGGTGGGACCCGTACTTATCGGACATTTATGGCATATCCTATCCATATGCCATAAATGTCAAGACGTCAAGATGTCTCTTTAATAAGCTTATAGTATCCTACCACTTTAGGATATGCCACCAATGTCAGGTAGGTTGTGGGTCCCACTACCTATCAGCAGATCAGGACCCCTGAGGTGAGCGGAGAGCAGCCCTGCATGGACGTCTGCCCAACTGTCACAATCCCTCCCGTGACAGAGGTTAGAAGATCTGAGAGACTTGCATCACGTGAGGTTATCTGACAGCCTCTCAGTTTTCATTTTGCATTGTTGTTGTTGATATGACCACACCTCTTGTTTCAGGTGTAGCTTGTGGTCATTACTGTTCCTCTATTTAGTCTGGACTCACACTTCTTACCATGCGGTTGATATCTGCCTGGAGTCGGAAGAGCTGGTGTGTTGTCCTCTTCTGAGTCCCTACTCATCCATTTTCTATTAAGGAAAAGTGTACTCCCCTTTGTATTTTGTTTACCCCTTTTGCTCATTGTTTCATAGGCCTCAAGGAGACGCTGGTTCGTTCACCTGGGAAGGAACCAGTGGTCTCAGACCCTGTCACTATCCCTAGGAAGTTTCAGGGTTTCTAGGGCCTAGGTATACGGTGTATGAATATTCCCACCTTCAGGGTCTATTCATACTAACAGGAGTCAGGGTTAGGTTTAGGATTTCCTAGGTGGTGACCTTTTCCATTCCCTAGCTGTGAGGCCTAGTTTCGGGTAATTTTCCTCCTGTTGTCATTCTGGTGTTCCTCCCCTCCCCTTACATTGTGACACCAATGTTCCTTTTTTTGGGACTGGCGAAAATAGCCGAGTGCTGGTTCAGCTATCTCCGGCATTCTCATAGAAGTGAATGGATCGGTGGTTACACATACGTGGTGCGCTCTCCATTTATTTCTATGGGACTTTCGCTCCTTTACTTTCAGGGGCAGGTTGTGGAGATAGATGCAGGTCTTTGAGGTGGGACCCACACCTATCTGACTTTGATGGCATATTCTAGCAATATAAAAAAAATCCCAGATGACACAACCCCTTTAATGAAAAAACAATGCAGTCTCTTTTCTAATATCAGATGCAAATCATTTAATGCCTAAATATGTTTAATCTGCACTCAAAAGATGAGATCTATAGAACTACCCTTTACTGTATATGAGCAGACACATACGCTCCTGGAAGACAATGCAACATCTATAACTGGGTCTCTATCTATCATGTTCCATTTATATTACTGGTGTCTGGTGCCTTTGTGCCCCCTCATTCACCAAGACGTGGATGCAACTGCTACACCTCCTATAGCTATGCCCCTTTACATGAAGATTATTCTGTCAGTCACTGATCGCTCTTGGTTAAATGAAACATTCTTTTACTTGCAGAATAAAACATGTATATTATATAAAATATAGGTTTCTGACTCTACATAAACCATTCTAAGGCTATCAGTCTTGTGCCATCATCCAATTTAGCAGCGGCTAATTCCCTGACTATTTTTAGATGGTCTTCTCCACCTCCTTGCCCTCTTTGTTTCCCTGCATTTGATGTACAGCGGAGAAGAGTTTATCCCCACAGGGACATCTGTGGTAAGGATCAAAGTGTTTTGTCATGTCACAGAGATTGAAACATGAAAATGCTTTTTAGATCTTGAAACTTGCGTCACCTCCTTTTCTCTATCTTAATGAAAACGCTTCAAAATGTTAACATTGGAGGTGAGTAATCATTCATGGGGCTGTATTGATGTGTCTTCAGACACTGTTATGTTAGTGGGATTTATCCTTACCTGTCCTCAGCATTCCCAAGCCTTGTAAGCATATGGTTTTATCCTTGCTCGCATATTCTTTTATGGTGGTGTCTCACATAGCCAAAAGCCCCAAGTCCCTGCCACTTGCAGAAGAATTGCTAAAAGAGTTTTCAGAGATCCCAGTCCACGTACAGTCTCTTTACATACTCTTTCATAATTGTATTTATATCGCTTAATACATCACTTTGTGCACGTTGCACATTGTATGCATCCTCAACTTCCGGTTCTGCTTTCATCCATAACTGCTACAGCATTTTTTCCCAGATTGCTTTGCTGGCACCTGAGTGTCTGAATGACATTCCAGATACAGAGCTGAGAAGGCACGTGGGGGAGATTTATCAAAACTGGTGCAAAGGAAAATTTACTTAGCCTACGTTCACATCTGCGGCAACGATCTAGTTATTCCCACAGACAACAGGCTGTCGGATTTTGACTGATCGATCTTACGGTTAACTACCTGATCCCCATTGACTGTGACAACAGGGTCCATCGCTGGATTTCACCCTGCAACGGTTTTGTCTGGCCGACAGACGTTATTTTTGCTGGATCAAGCATGTCAAAGATGTGAACATAACCATAGTTGCCAATAGCAGCCAATCGGATTGATCCTTTTAGTTTCTGAATGAGCTCTGAAAAATGAAATGTGGAATCTGATCTGTTGCTATAAGTAACTAAGTCAGTTTTCCATTAGCACCAGTCTTGATAAATCTCCTCCATAGATCTTTGTATACGGGATGTCAGTGAAAGTAATAAAATTTGACCTGTGGGGTCACCAAATCTGCACAACTTTGCTAATGTAAGTAAATTATACTTATGTAATACACATTTGAATGAAGGTTGTCCTCATGGCTTGCCTAAGGCTGGGTTTCCACCTTCTGGTTTTCTGATTAAGTTTTTGGAGCCAAAACCAGGAGTGGATTTAAAAAAAAGAGGTAAGGTAGTATTTTATACTTACTCTCCATTTATGATCTCCTGTTTTTGGCTTCAAAAACTTTATCAGAAAACTTGAACATGGAAACCCAGCCTTAAAGTGCTTGACTATTAACAATCAGCGACCAGATAACACAAAATTTGTTTGTAAACCATGCAGACTTTGGGCTTTTGGCCACACCTTGGTTGGTAAATAGTGTTGATTGCAAGTATTCTAATCGCAAATTTTTATTGCGAATATCGGCACTTTGAGAATTTACAAAGATGTAGAATATAGTGTTATTGTCACGGCTGAGGATGGGGGAAACCCTCAGCCGTGCGATGTCAGAAGATGTTAGTGGCTGCTCGGCCAGGACGACAGAATTAGGGAGCAGGTCACCTCCTATCGCGTCCCTAATCTGACCCTGACTCCTATCCATATGAGCCAACCCAGATGGTGGGAGGGCTCATACACCAGAACCTAATATTCCCTGCTAGCCCTCAGGACTGCCCTGGAACAAGGAGCAGGGTAAGATGACCTGTTCCTCCTAGGCACGGAGGAACAGGAGTCTCACTAGCCAAGCTGCAAGGAAAAGGGGTACCAAAAACAGACCTATGGATATGGCAGGTGAACTGTACTAGTTCCACCTATCTGCCACAGCCTTGCTGACTGGATCCCTGTGCTGACACGCTGATGTCCTCACCATACTTAAATGGACACAGCCAACACACATACACACACACAGGAACCCAGATCCATAGCTGCATTAAATAACAAAAGGAATACAACATCAACTTAACGTATAAACATCTATGACCACAAGGGTGGCCCTCACTGGCAGATGGTATAAAGTAGGAGGATGACTCCAGCAGACCATGGCTGAAGTACCCCTCTGACTACTGCTCTCAGCAGAGGCTATATAGGCCCAAGTAGCCACACCCACACAGACACACCCAGTGTTCACACACACAGAAGGGAGTTAACCCTTCCTAGACCAGGCAAGGGAAAACAAACACATACAGGGAAAGTGTACAAACCCTTATCACACTGCAGCTGTTACCGCAGGCAATGACATGCGTGGCAACCGTGTCCTGGGAGTCAGCCAGAAGGTCGAGACACTGCCACCACATGTACACAATACAAAACATTGCCTCGGGCAGCCACAAGTGAAGGGAAACTATCACTACCTAAACTTCGTGCACACCAAGCATATAAAAAGGCACACCTACAAAGACAGGTTGCCAGGTGCAACCGCATGCAGATTGCAGCAAGCTGCCTAGCAACAGCTCAGGCTGCTATACTGCCCGGTACAAACATGTTGCCAGCGGCAACCACATGTGAGGCAACAATCCAGCCGCCCTCACAATGTGATTGACAAAAACCAAACCGCAGGCAACTGCATGCGGATCAGGAGTCACGACCATGACCATGGTCGTGACAGTTATATATTCGTAATTGTGAATATTCTAGATTTTTTTTCATCAGTATCCTCCCTTCTTGAAATTGGGCCAATGAGAAGGCTGCAATATCTTTGTCAGAGCTTAGCAACATCCCTAGCAACCAATAGGAAAGTTGCCTACCCCTTAACTATATAAGAAACTCCCCAGCAGCCATTTTCTGCAGTTTTTTGCAGTTCTGAGAGAGCGCAGTGACATTGCTGTGCTCTGTGCTTTTATCTGGATCCTATTCCTTATTCAATTACATTAGATAGTTAGTTAGCTCATATATATATAATAGATAGTTAGTGGGAGATAGTCTGTGTAGGTTAGATAGTGATATAGTGTAGCTGATAGGTTCCAGTGCAAGGTGTTAGGTAGTGTGATAGGAATTACTGTTTCTCTGCTGTCCATACATACTGTACATGCTACAGACATAGATAGTGCTGTCATGTCACAACAATACTTAGTGCACCAATCAGTAATATCTACTCAGACCTGATAATATGTGAAGTTGCATGTTTTGGCAAAAAATATGCACATCATTAGTGCCGATTTGCGCAAATGCGAAAATAATGACGAGATCACGAATTCTAGAATTGTCGGGGGGTAATAATTCAATTAAGAATTATTAATTATGGTCATCAAAATAATTAACCATAAAAAAATACAATTTATAAAATTTGTCATAAATTCTTAAAATCATGACCTGGTGAATTGTAGACAACCTAATCGATACAATTCACATCTGAGTCCGACTATTTCCTCAGATAAATAAGTTCTTTTGACGTGAGATGACGTTAATGATAAACATGTAGTTCTGCATTATACAATAATACACAGGTTTATTGGTTACAAGGTTATAAACATATATAAGTAAATAAACACAATGATACATGCAAATGAATATATATAGCGTTAATATAAAGTATTACAAGCTTAACAATACATGTGAGTGGAAATAACTTGTCACATTATAACCAAGGTATTATTAGGTTAGGGTATCAAAATATGAACTTAAGTTATATACATTACTTCTGTTCAAAGAAAACCTCATGATATCAGGATGGGCATGTCTAATCCTAGACATCAATATAGAATGCTAAATACATTCCGCCCTCCCTTTAACCAACTATACATCACATGACTTCAAGATGGGCAAATCCATCCAAGGATATAACTTAGAAGAGATAACTGTATCCTTCCGCCCCATCCTGGACTATTTTCATACATATGACTTTGGTAAGACTATTAAGACAAATAACAGGGATCTAGGATCTTTGCCAGACCATATCTTAAATGGGAAGGACTTGAAACAAGTCTTTCCTGTCTTTCCTGTGGGAATCCATCATTTAGCGTGGTGAAGAATGTTCTATCAATATATATATATGTATATATATATATATATATATATATATATATAAATATATAAAAGCAATTATTTAATGCTTTGCTAAATTATGAGTCTTGATTCTTCTGCAGGTAGAATGAAGCCTCACAATATCCTAAGACTACATCTCAATATAGAGATAATCAATTCATTTAATTATTTATTTATTGGCCAATCTACATGGTATAATTTCACCCACACTATCAAATTAGTCTTAATAAAATGAAATATTTTCTGTGTCTCTTACCAAGTCCTAGTAGGAATATCCCTTCTGCTCCTAGGAAAGTTGGGTGGTCCATCATAGCGCATCTCACCTTGATAGACTCTAGAGAGCTTTACTTGTCTCTCTCTTTTTTTTCTCTCCTCCCCCTCTGTGTGTGGTTTATGATCACAAACTTATCAGTTAGACACACCTTCCTAGTTTGGAACTTTCCAATCATTGTCGGATGGGCGTGACCATTGATAAAAAATGTAACATTAGAACCTTAACCAGAATGCACTTTTGCTACTGTAGTAATGTCACCTACTTATACCTAGGTGGCACTGCTGTGTAAGCTATTGGCATCATAGTATAAAGGGTTAACTTATTTAAGTCTGAATAAAACGTATTCTACACATTTGACCTTAGAAGCTTTAATTCAAAGCTATAGGGATTAATTCTGACACTTGTAGCAATTAGAGACAGACATCTAGGTGTCTCTTTGGATGTTTCTCACGCTGTTGATTTATGGACCATAATAGTATGAATGGCCTTGTTTTCTCACAGAGATATCAGTACCTCCTGTCATACCAAAGATGTGATTCATTGTTACAAAATACACATCTTTACAGACACACTTTTAGAGACGAATTTTCTCCTAATGAGAAATATATAAAATATACTGGATACATGTTGTCTTCATAACATATAACAATATAATATAAAGTAATATATATACAGTACAGACCAAAAGTTTGGACACACCTTCTCATTCAAAGAGTTTTCTTTATTTTCATGACTATGAAAATTGTAGATTCACACTGAAGGCATCAAAACTATGAATTAACACATGTGGAATTATATACATAACAAACAAGTGTGAAACAACTGAAAAAATGTCATATTCTAGGTTCTTCAAAGTAGCCACCTTTTGCTTTGATTACTGCTTTGCACACTCTTGGCATTCTCTTGATGAGCTTCAAGAGGTAGTCCCCTGAAATGGTTTTCACTTCACAGGTGTGCCCTGTCAGGTTTAATAAGTGGGATTTTTTGCCTTATGAATGGGGTTGGGACCATCAGTTGCGTTGAGGAGAAGTGAGGTGGATACACAGCTGATAGTCCTACTGAATAGACTGTTAGAATTTGTATTATGGCAAGAAAAAAGCAGCTAAGTAAAGAAAAACAAGTGGCCATCATTACTTTAAGAAATTAAGTGAGTCAGTCAGCCGAAAAATTGGGAAAACTTTGAAAGTAAGGGCTATTTGACCATGAAGGAGAGTGATGGGTTGCTGCGCCAGATGACCTGGCCTCCACAGTCACCGGACCTGAACCCAATCGAGATGGTTTGGGGTGAGCTGGACCGCAGAGTGAAGGCAAAAGGGCCAACAAGTGCTAAGCATCTCTGGGAACTCCTTCAAGACTGTTGGAAGACCATTTCAGGTGACTACCTCTTGAAGCTCATCAGGAGAATGCCAAGAGTGTGCAAAGCAGTAATCAAAGCAAAAGGTGGCTACTTTGAAGAACCTAGCATATGACATATTTTCAGTTGTTTCACACTTGTTTGTTATGTATATAATTCCACATGTGTTAATTCATAGTTTTGATGCCTTCATTGTCATGAAAATAAAGAAAACTCTTTGAATGAGAAGGTGTGTCCAAACTTTTGGTCTGTACTGTACTAATTGTATAGGTAAATATCACCAGCTGCATAGAGCTTATCTTTATCTCCCGACATAAATGTATACGTAGACAAGGAGGCCTCTTCCCCATACATTAATGAGAAGAATAACACTGAAGAGTAGAACCCTTTTTACACAGAAACCTTTGTGCGACCTTACTTCGGCCTACTCAAGACATACAAAATTGTAAATATAGTCGAGCATGGCTCTTAAAGGCAATGAACATCCATCTTGACTAGAATGAATTGGATATCAATGCATTTACCTATGAAAAGGCACAACAGAATTCACAAATTTATTGCAAACTATCGCAAAAACGTACAGTACACACAAAAGTTTGGACACACCTTCTCATTCAAAGAGTTTTCTTTATTTTCATGACTATGAAGGCATCAAGACTATGAATTAACACATGTGGAATTATATACATAACAAACAAGTGTGAAACAACTGAAAATATGTCATAGTCTAGGTTCTTCAAAGTAGCCACCTTTTGCTTTGATTACTGCTTTACACACTCTTGGCATTCTCTTGATGAGCTTCAAGAGGTAGTCACCTGAAATGGTCTTCCAACAGTCTTGAAGGAGTTCCCAGAGATGCTTAGCACTTGTTGGCCCTTTTGCCTTCACTCTGCAGTCCAGCTCACCCCAAACCATCTCGATTGGGTTCAGGTCCGGTGACTGTGGAGGCCAGGTCATCTGGCGCAGCACCCCATCACTCTCCTTCATTGTCAAATAGCCCTTACTTTCAAAGTTTTCCCAATTTTTCGGCTGACTGACTGACCTTCATTTCTTAAAGTAATGATGGCCACTCGTTTTTCTTTACTTAGCTGCTTTTTTCTTGCCATAATACAAATTCTAACAGTCTATTCAGTAGGACTATCAGCTGTGTATCCACCTGACTTCACCTCAATGCAACTGATGGCCCCAACCCCATTTATAAGGCAAGAAATCCCACTTATTAAACCTGACAGGGCACACCTGTGAAGTGAAAACCATTTTAGGGGACTACCTCTTGAAGCTCATCAAGAGAATGCCAGCAAAGCAGTAATCAAAGCAAAAGGTGGCTACTTTGAAGAACCTAGAATATGACATATTTTCAGTTGTTTCACACTTGTTTGTTATGTATATAATTCCACATGTGTTAATTCATAGTTTTGATGCCTTCAGTGTGAATCTACAATTTTCATAGTCATGAAAATAAAGAAAACTCTTTGAATGAGAAGGTGTGTCCAAACTTTTGGTCTGTACTGTATATTACCTATGTCGCTCATCACTATTGGTAAAGGGGGGTACCACCCATATAGTGATGTCAGCACATGGGTTCTACAAGAACACCCTTCCCCATTTAAAGAAAATTTCAAAAGAAATGTTAAAAATAGTTCATCACTGCTGGGAAGTAAACAGACCGGCAGGGACCACCAAAGTAGCGGCACTAGAGTGGTGGGAAAATTACCACAAAAGTATGTGATTTTTTTATTTTTTTTTATTTTTTTACCATATTTTCAGTTTTTTAGTCATTTAGAATTTTTTTAAAAATCCTGCACTTGAAGATTGAAGAGGAGATGCTCGGCTGGCCTGGAAACACTCTTCATAAACTGCAGACAATACTATTCCCCTTGTGAGTTTTCTTCATTTATTCTGGTTACCGTGTACATCCCTCCACAAACATGCATGCAGCCTGTGCTCCAAGAACTCTCAGATCAAATCACTGAGGTGGAAAGGAGGTACCCCGATTCTTTTTTTATCATATCAGGGGATTTCAACAGTGCTAACCTAAACAAAGAACTTCCTAAATACAGGCAATACGTCACAAGCGCAACTAGAGAAGGTAAAACACTTGACCACTGCTACACTATGACTAAGAATTCGTATCACTCTGTCAGCAGAGCAGCTCTGGGGAACTCTGATCATGGTGTGATACAGCTCATCCCAACATACAGACAAAGACTAAAAACTGCCAAACCTGTAGTGACCACAGTCAAGATATGGACTAGTGAAGCGGTAGAAAAACTACAGAGTTGCTCTGATTCAACAGACTGGAATATATTCATAGAATCTACCAATGACCTAAATGAATACACTGACGCTGTGACATCATATATTACCCTTTGCGAAGAGTCCTGCATCCCCATTAAAAAGTGCACCAGGTACAACAACGATAAACCCTGGTTTATATCGCATCTTAGGAAGCTGCGCCTTGATAAAGAAAGGGCGTATTATACAGACGATAAAGTCCTCTAAAAAGCTGCCAGATACAAACTGCAGAAGGCCATCACTGCCGCAAAAAATTATTATTCAAAAAGACTTGAAGAAAAATGTTCCACAATGGAGTCTTCCACAATATGGAAGTCTCTACATCAAATTTCCAACTACAGAAGGAAAGCCCTACAATCATTAGATAACCTGGAGCTTGCAGATGAGCTGAACACATTCTATTGTAAGTGCAGCGTCCCACTCAGGACACGTGGGAACTGCAAATGTATTGCTTCATTGTCATTGCAGTATTGCATGTCATTTTGCATTGCTACATCTGTTGTATCCCTGTTCATAGGCTGGTCAAGCGTGCTTTATACATCCCACCACTAGATGGGGATAGCATCACTCTGGGATATATAGCCCAGCTCAGGTCTAATCTGTGTTCAGTTTTTTGCCAGTTAGTGAGTGTGCAGATCAAGCACAAGTCTGCTCAGGAGTGAAGTCTAGTCCAAGAAGGGACAAAGTAGAAAAAGGACTTAAACCAAAGGATAATAGCCACTACCCAGGCATCAAAGACCTTTAGGGAGTCTAGGTGAAGGATTCTCTAGCTACGGGCAACCTCGCCAAACTACACTGGATTTAAAAGGGACCGGAAGCAAAGTCACCTACCAGTAAGAATTATACTGAACCACAGCCTGAGTCAGGACCTAGCCAAAACCTATTAACAGTGGATCAACAGAATTCCTCTATATACCCAGAGACTGTATTCTGTCTGGATGTTTATGCTGCAACTTAAACCAGCTACAGTAAAAGTTGTGAGTTGTATCCTACCACTGTCTACCTCATTCTTCAATACTACCACTACAACTGGTTGTACCACCATAAACAGTACTGGTGTCACGACAAATACCACCAAGGGACCCAGCCGCCACAAGCACCCTAAACACCGCCGTCATCAAGGGCACCTCAACCTCCATCTTGGCTGGTGCTCCCCTACCACAGAGTGTGCCCCGGAAGGTTTCGTGCTGTCTTCCTCATCACTGTGCTGTCGGCCCAGGGAGGCTTTCTGCTAACCGTGAGTAAACCGATGAACTGTATTACTACTCCCCCTCATCGGCCCACCGTGCACCTCACGTGTCGCCCCTGCGGTTCTGGCACGTCGCATAAGGTTGATACAACCAACAATAGTCATCCACTCCTAGTCAATTCTCATAATTTGCATCTCTGTTCCAACAGGCAAACTGAGCACTCCAGCCAGTCAACGTCAGCATCTACACAACACAGGATGTCAGCCACAATCCGCTGACCTGTCCCCAAAATGGCATCCACTATCATTATGCCAATTAAAAGTAAACAATCTTTTTAAAAGACAAAATATTAAGAAACCAGCCGGCCCAGACTCTGTGTTTGCGAAATGTTTGAAATTCTGTACTGATCAGCTAGCCTTTGTTTTCACAGACATATTTAAATCATCTCTGGAACTCTCAATGGTCCCTGCCTGTTTTAAAAGCTCAACCATTGTCCCAGTTCCTAAAAAATCTAAACCTACATGTCTAAATGACTACAGGCCTGTTGCCCTTACATCATTGGTCATGAAAGCATTTGAAAAACTGATAATAGTTTATCTGAAATCCATCACAGATCCCCTGCTGGACTCTCTGCAATTTGCCTACAGATCTAACAGATCTGCAGATGATGCTGTAAACATGTGTATGCATTATGTACTAGAACATCTATGCCAGAATTTTATTTGTGGATTTCAGCTCTGCATTTAATACTATAATACCATCGCTGCTACACAGCAAGCTCTCCCACCTACGCATACCTGAATCCATCTGCAAATGGATAACCAATTTCTTAACCGACAGGAGACAGCAGGTTAGACTTGGGAAACACACTTCAAGCTCTTTGACAGTCAGTACTGGAGCTCCCCAGGGCTGTGTGCTTTCCCCACTGCTCTACTCACTGTACATCAATGACTGAATCTCCACAGACCCATCTGTTAAGGTTCTGAAGTTTACAGATGACACAACCAGGGCCGTCTTAAACACTGGGCAAAAGGGGCAGCTGCCCCGGGCCCAGTTGCTCCTGGGGGCCCCAAGGCAGCTGCCTCTTAAACCCCCGCTGGCCACTGTGCGACCGGCGGGGGGGGGGCCATCAGCCCCGCAAGTGCTTTTTTTTAAGTGCGGCGGCGGGCTCTCCCTATATGTTAAGTAAGGCTGCGCTGCGCTCAATGTCAGCAAACCTACTTTACCTGTAACTACTTCTTACACTCAGTACTTGCGGGCTGCCCAGGCGTAAGTTAGTAATCCCATGAAACCTGTGAACTCCAATGGCGGGTCTCACAGGAGCACGCCCCGATGGGATTGCGCAACGAACTCACGCCTTGGCAGCCCGCAAGTACGGAGCGGAAGAAGTAGTTAGCGGTAGTTAAGTAGTTTTTCTTTTGTCAATGTATGCACACACCGGCTTCACCTCGATGGGGAAGGGGGCGATGATTGGGGGATCTGTGGTGTGGCCGGCAGTAACTCTGAATTCAGAAATAAAGAATGGATAATGCACACACCGGCTTCATACCTGGGGAGGAGGGGGGGTTGGGTGGTGGCGTTGGATGATCTGTGGTGCGGCAGGCACTAATGTCTGAATTAAGAAAGTCAAATTTTCTAAAGAGCACAACAGGGTGGCACTGCCCCAAACTTTCTCCCAAGACACAAAAAACCTCAGATGCCGGGTTTTCCTCACTACAGATGGTGCTATGACTCCAAATCACAACAACTTATGTCACGAAGGAGAAAACAAATGTGGGCGGCACTCGCCAAAAATGTAGCTTCTTTATTCAGACATCATTATTGCAGACATCAAACATTATTGTTGCAGACATGGAGCGGACTTGGCATAGCGCAGGCAACAAGGATCGTGGCAATGGCCGTTTCACACCTCAGCGCAATGCATGCAATGTTGGGCGAAGGTGGGATCCAGTGGCCCCAAGTAAATTCTTTCCAAGGGTCCTATCAATACTAAAGACGGCCCTGGACACAACAACAGTTGGTCTCATACAAAATGGGGATGAGTCTGCATATATACATGAAATGGGACAGCTTTCCTCCTGGTGCAGCAACAACAACTTGGAACTTAATACTCTTAAGACCATGGAGATGATAATAGACTTTAGGAGATCTCCCCCCCCCCCCCCCCCTCCAGCACCTCCCCCTAATCATAAATGGATTTATAGTAACCCGAGTAAAGTCATTCAAGTTTCTTGTGACTACAATTTCTAACAACCTAAAATGGAATAACAATATTGTCTCAATCATCAAGAAAGCGCAACAGAGGATGTACCACCTACCCAGCTGAAAAAGTTTGCCTACCACAAAAATTTATGGTGCATCTATGACATCATCTATGACTGTATGGTTCGGCTCCTGCTCTGTATTAGAAAAGGTAAGACTGCAGCGCATCATTCGAACAGCGCAAAGGAGAATTGGCTGTAGCTTACCTTCCCTGCAGGATCTTTACGCTAGTAGGTGTAGAAAGATAGCGGCTAACATTGCCTCAGACCCCTCTCACCCTGCTCACTCCATCTTCCAGCCTATGCCTTCAGGAGTGAGATACCGTTCAGTGGCAACTAAAACTTCCAGGCACAGGAACAACTTTTTCCCTCAGGCAGTTGCCTTGCTTAATGCAGAACCACGATAAAGCTGCTATGACTTGAAAGCATTAAAGCATAGTACTGAAAACAAACACTTCTCCCTGTTTATTGCTAGTGATGGACGAACATTGGCCGGGACGATTCATGAATGCGATCCGGCGAACGCCATCAAATGTTTGCGAACCGCAAGTTCGTGGCGGGCCACATTCACTTTAATTGCAGGCGAACCTGAAAAACTTTCAGGTCCTATTTGCAGCCACCAAATACTTACTAGAAGTGCACAAATCTTAAGGGGAAACTCTGAAAAATTTGCCCTGCTGGAGCCTAGAAGAAATTTTATTTTAGACCACGGGAGTACAGGCCCCAAACATATCTGGTTGGAGGTATATTAGACTGTCAATGGATATCAATTTTACTGCAGGACAGTGGACTACAGGCCTCAAAAATTATTCATTCACCGTATAGAAAATAACAATTGATATTGTGGCTGGAGGTGCATTAGGCGGTCACCGTATAACAATTTTACTGTTGGCCAGTTTTACAGGCCCCAAAAATTATCCATTCATTGTACAGAAAAGATCAAGTGATTATGTGGCTGGAGTTAGTCAGGTCTATAAATATTGGGACATCGACACAATTCTAACATTTTTGGTTCTATACACCACCACAATGGATTTGAAATGAAACGAACAAGATGTGCTTTAACTGCAGACTGTCAGCTTTAATTTGAGGGTATTTACATCCAAATCAGGTGAACGGTGTAAGAATCACAACAGTTTGCATATGTGCCTCCCACTTGTTAAGGGACCAAAAGTAATGGGACAGAATAATAATCATAAATCAAAGCTTCACTTTTTAATACTTGGTTGCAAATCCTTTGCAGTCAATTACAGCCTGAAGTCTGGAATGCATAGACATCACCAGACGCTGGGTTTCATCCCGGTGATGCTCTGCCAGGCCTCTACTGCAACTGTCTTCAGTTCCTGCTTGTTCTTTGGGCATTTTCCCTTCAGTTTTGTCTTCAGCAAGTGAAATGCATGCTCAATCGGATTCAGGTCAGGTGATTGACTTGGCCATTGCATAACATTCCACTTCTTTCCCTTAAAAAACTCTTTGGTTGCTTTTACAGTATGCTTTGGGTCATTGTCCATCTGCACTGTGAAGCGCTGCCCAATGAGCTCTGAAGCATTTGGTTGAATATAACACTTCAGAATTCATCCTGCTGTTTTTGTCAGCAGTCACATCATCAATAAATTCAAGAGAACCAGTTCTATTGGCAGCCATACATGCCCACGCCATGACACTACCACCACCATGCTTCACTGATGAGGTGGTATGCTTAGGATCATGAGCAGTTCCCTTCCTTCTCCATACTCTTCTCTTCCCATCACTCTGGTACTAGTTGATCTTGGTCTCATCTGTCCATAGGATGTTGTTCCAGAACTGTGAAGGCTTTTTTAGATGTCGTTTGGCAAACTCTAATCTGGCCTTTCTGTTGTTGAGTCTCACCAATGGTTTACATCTTGTGGTGAACCCTCTGTATTCACTTGTGGTGAAGTCTTCTCTTGATTGTTGACTTTGACACATATACACCTACCTCCTGGAGAGTGTTCTTGATCTGGCCAACTGTTGTGAAGAGTGTTTTCTTCACTAGGGAAAGAATTCTTCGGTCATCCCCCACAGTTGTTTTCCGTGGTCTTCCGGGTCTTTTGGTGTTGCTGAGCTCACTGGTGCGTTCCTTCTTTTCAAGAGTGTTCCAAACAGTTGTTTTGGCCATGCCTAATGTTTTTGCTATCTCTCTGATGGGTTTGTTTAGTTTTTTTCAGCCTAATGATGGCTTGCTTCACTGATAGTGACAGCTCTTTGGATCTCATCTTGAGAGTTGACAGCAACAGATTCCAAATGCAAATAGCACACTTGAAATGAACTCTGGACCTTGTATCTGCTCATTGTAATTGGGATAATGAGGGAATAACACACACCTGGCCATGGAAAAGTTGAGAAGGAAACTGTCCCATTACTTTTGGTCCCTTAACAAGTAGGAGGCACATATGCAAACTGTTGTAATTCCTACACCGTTCATCTGATTTGAATGTAAATACCCTCAAATTAAAGCTGACAGTCTACAGTTAAAGCACATCTTGTTCGTTTAATTTCAAATCCATTATGGTGGTGTATAGAGCCAAAAATGTTAGAATTGTGTCAATGTCCCAATATTTATGGACCTGATTGTATATAAGACGGTCGATGGATATAAATTTTACTGCAGGCCAGTGGACTACAGGCCCCAAAAATTATTCATTCACCGTACAGAAAAGAACAAGTGATTATGTGGCTGGAGGTATATTAGACGGTCATTGGATATCAATTTTACTGCAGGCCAGTGGACTACAGGCCCCAAAAATTATTCATTCACCAGACAGAAAACATCAAGTGATTATGTGGCTGGAGGTACATTAGGCGGTCATGTGTGGGCTGGCATGAGGAAATTCAATTAAACGTGGTTGTCACAGGTGTTGAATTCCTCCGATATCCATGCCTCATTCATTTTTAGAAATGTGAGGTAGTCAACACTGTCGTGAGCTAGGCGAGTGCGCTTATCGATAAAGATCCCCCCTGCTGTGCTGAACGTCCTTTCAGACAGGACACTCGCCGAGCGGCAAGCCAAGCCAAAATTGTGCCAACTCTGGCCACAGGTCAAGTCTGCACACCCAGTAGTCGGACACCTGTCGGTCTAGGCGTTCCCTGAGGCTGGATCCGGAGTTCGGCTGTCGATGGGTTGGCTGCAAGATTGATCTCATATCCGAAGTGACCAACACATCTTTAAATCCTCTCTTGCATGCGCTGTAGGATTGGTACCCGCAACTGTTTCTCTGTGGGTGGAAATTCCTTTGCCAGCGCCAGCAACAGCGGAATACAGCATCTCTCGAAGCAAGGCCTGGAAATGCTGCATTCTGATATTCTGACAGCCCTCTGTGATGCTAGTACGTTGCCACCTAGTAATAGTCCTTGCCCTTTATGCTTTTTATACAGGGTCCCAGATAAAACACTGGAGCATAAAGGCCCCCTTTTGCACTAAATTGGAAGCGGTAGAGCAGCATGGTTCCTGCTCATCGCCCAGGAGAATGTCGTCCTTGGTCTCCTCCCCTCATCCACGGACAACACCAGGGATCTCAGATGAAGTTTAAAGCCTGCTCTTCTTGCTCCTCTTAATTCTCCCCACAGGCACCATCCTCCTCCGACTCCTCTCCAGAAAGAAGGCGTAAGGTACGATGTCACTGATGGTGCCCTGGCGGCGACTGACCAGTTTGGTGATCTCATCAAATGGCCGCAGAAGTCTGCATGCGTCGTGCATGAGCAGCCACTGGCACGGTGAAAAAAAAACAAGCTCCAGAGTTCCAGCGTGTCGGGCAGTCACAAATCAGACGTCTGATGGGCAGGCGGTGTCGCCGATGAACAACACAAAGGCGAGCCATGGCTGTGTAAGATCTTCTAAAATGGCCAGAGATTTTCCCGGCCTGCCGCAAGACGTCCTGGACCCCGGGGTATTTGGCAACAAATCGCTGCACTACTAAGTTCAGGACGTGTGTCATTTTTCCCTGTTTAAGCATGCTCAACAGATTGTCATGGTTGTCGCACACCACTTTACCAACTGTCAAATTGAGTGGGGTTAGCCACTGATCAACCTGTGACCGCAGAGCTGAAAGGAGTGCAGGACCGGTGTGGCTCTTGGCTTCCAGACACAACATCCGCAGCACAGCATGGCAACGTCTCACCTGGCACGTCAAATAGGTTCTGGGGAGCTGGGGGGGGTGCAGCGGAAGAGGCGGTAGCAGTGGAAAAGGAGGAGTCAGCCGAGGAGGAAATGGAGGATGGAATAGGAGGAGGAGAAGAAGAGGCCGGCCTGCATGCAATCCGTGGCCGTAACACCAAATCCACACGGGTGCCGCGGGTTTCATGCTTGCTTGACAGCCGTCAGAAGGTTCACCCAGTGGGCAGTAAAAGTTATGTACCTTCCCTGCCCGTGTTTGCTAGGCCATGTGTCTTTGGTCAGATGTATCTTGGCACCGACACTGTGTGCCAGAGATACATTCACTTGCCGCTGAACATGGCCATATAGCTCTGGGATGCCCTTCTGGAGTCCACCAGTTTATATGGCAGTACTTGGGGGGCTAGCAGTTCCGACAAGCCGACGGTCAGCCGTTGGGCAAGAGGGTTATCCAGTGTCATCAACATTTTAGGTTTGAACATTTGGGCCATTGAAGCCTGCCTTCTGCCAGATGAACACAACGATGGCACGGTGGAAGGTGGAGTGGAGGACAAATGGGAGGAGAGAGGAGAAGAGGCAGGACATGGAGCACCAGGCGTGTGGCTTTGCAGGTTCTGACGGTGTTGCTCCCACTGGGCTCGGTGATGGAAGGCCAGGTGACTTCTTAAGGCGGTCGTTGCTAGGGCTTACTGCGACTTAACGCTATTGTCAGCAGCTGACCATGTGCCGGCGTACTGGGAGCGCCAGATGTGACTGTGCATGGTGGATGGCTCGCTCCAAATACATTTGCAGTCTGCTTTTTGCTTCCTGTGCACTGCGAGTTCTGCCTGCTTTTCCTCCTTCTCCTCCCTATCTGCTGCTCCATCCCTCTCTCTTAACTCCCCTCCTCTTCCTCTCTTGTGGGCACCCACGTGACGTCCATCGACATGTCATCATCGTCACCATCACCACCACTAACATTAGAGATCTCGGAGTAGACAGCAACGGCGGGGACCACCATCCTTGGGCTGGGTGGTGGCCGTTGCAACCTCCTCTTCCTCATCCGATGCCAAGAATGGCTGCGCATCGGTAAGGTCTGGGAATGGATGGGAAAATAATTCCTCTGACTCGAGTGGAGGGGCTATGGTGGTGGTGGTGTCTTTGGGGATGCACACAGCAGAGAGTGAGGAGGGTGCTGATACAGAGGATGAAGATGGTGCAGAAGCGGAAGGCTGAGTGAGCCACTCAACCAACTCTGGTGCGTCCTTTGACGCAATCGCACAGACCTTCTCCAACTTCCCACTTAGGCTCCGGCCTGGTGCACCTGCCCGACCCTTACCACCCCTGCGGAATGTCCTGCCTCTTCCTATGCCTGTAATTTTCAAAATGACCCTGTGACAAAGTCCCTATAGAGGAGCAGTATTTGTGGAAGCAGGTATATTGCAGGCCTCAATCAATATTTTGTGGAAGCTGGTATATCAATCCACTCTATCAGTATTTTGTGGAAACAGGTATATAGAACCCAATAATGAGTATTAGCTGGAAGCTGGCAAATCAAACCCCTTAATCGATATTTGGTGGAAGCTGGTGTATCGCAAGCCTCAATTAATATTTGGTGGAAACCGATATATCAATACCCTGTATCAGTATTTTGTGGAAATAGGTATATAGAACCCAATAATGAGTATTTGCTGGAAGCCAGTAAATCAAACCCCATAATCAATATTTGGTGGAAGCTGGTGTATCGAAGGCCTCAATCAATATTTGGTGGAAGCCGGTATATCAATACCCTGTATTCGTATTATGTGGAAACAGGTATATAGAACCCAATAATGAGTATTTGCTGGAAGCTGGTATATCAAACCCCTTAGTTAATATTTGGTGGAAGCTGGTGTATCGCAGGCCTCAATCTATATTTGGTGGAAGCCGGTGTATCACACCCCTCAATCAGTATTTTGTGGAAGCAGGTATATTGCACCGCCTAAATGTGTTTTTTGGGGGGCAACAGGTATATCACACCAGTTGCAATTAGTTATTCGAATAGCGTTTGTCCCTCTATATGGCTGCGGTATCTCAGCAGAATTGCACACAACTGCTGCACAATACAAATGCACTATAATATACTTTCCATGTTAGAAGGTATTTTATAGGTATATCACACCCCTAAATTAGATCATTTTTTTGGGGGGGGGGCAACAGGTATATCACACCTGTTGCAATTACTTATTCAAATAGCTTTTGTCCCTCTATCTAGCTGTGGGATCTCAGCAGAACCACACACAACTGCTGCACAATACAAATGCACTATAATAAACTTTCTATGTTAGAAAGTATATTATAAGTATATCACACCCCTCTGTATGTCACAACTATCTATAGCAAACTTATGCCAATACTTAAAAGGACATTTGTAGCCCTATTAGCTAGCGTTTGGTGTCCCTAACAGTCTGTCCCTGCTCCACACAGCAACCTCTCCCTACACTGGCAAAAAACAATGTAAAATGGCTGCCAGTTCGGGTTTATTTATAGGGTAGGGGGTGTGTCCATGTGCTGAAACGTCTCAATTGGCTGGCCTGTCCCACCTGATGCATGTGTCATTGGTCAAAGTTCTTTACAATGCTAAGAATATGGCACCGGCAGACATCACCATATGTTTGCCTGTTCGACAAACCGCCAACGAGCAAAGTTAACTGCGAAACGACCTCAGGGCGAACCGCAAGGCCATCTCTATTTATTGCAACTAAAACTTACATACTGTCCTTGTCCTGCACTATCCATACTGTCTGTCCTTGTACTGTTTTGTTTATGTATGTCAAGCAATTGCCAAGTCAAATTCCTTGTAAGTGCAAACTTATTTGGCCAAATAAATTTATTATGATTCTGATAAATTTATTCTGATTCTGATAAATTTATTCTGATTCAGACTGATATAAAAAACTTGTTGTGACTGTGTCTCAACATTGCAAGTCAGTATTGCATTCTGCACAAATCCATTGAAGTAAGGTTCTTCTAAAAGGCCCAGTAGGTTTGGTATCCATATTCTCATTAAAATGCTTTGGTTGTGTTTATCTTCTGGTGTTGATTTGCACCATTACTTCATAGAGAGGACGGCCTGGTATCTGTTTGATTCCATAACTTTCCTGGACTTAAATGAGTTGTCCAGTATAGAACTGACAACCCCAATGGTTGAAAACTGTACTTAATTAAAAAAAGAACAACCCACTCACCTGTCCGCAGTCCTGCTGTTCCCGGTCATTTCTGGTCCACATCGAATCAGAAGTGACTTGTTCCTTGACAGTTGGAAGCAATCGCTGTGATCACCAGAAGCGATCATCTGCAGTATATGGGATTGTCATTGCTGAAGAACATAATGTCATTGCTGCAGTGGCAGGGAAGATCAGAGTGGCGGCACTGAAACAGAGGTGTCTTGAGCTGTGAGTATAACCTCTTTTACTTTTTTTAACACCTACCCTGCCATTGACCATTTGTTTTACACAGACAACTCTTTTAAAGACCAGTAGAGTGGTAGCCCTCATGACAGTACTACTTACCTTGCTCAGTTCATATCACATTTGAAATGAACATAGGCCTATCATAAGTTGATTAGTCTTGGGTCCTGTAGCTGCTGTTGGATCACCCTCCATGTATGAATACCCTTAGTTGGGGCCCATTGACCTGTACCATAGTTATGGATTGACTGCATAAATTGCAAGTGGCTGGACCCATATTGATTTTTACAGCTAGCCATTATACAGACCCAGTTTATTAGGACAATTTGGGTATTTTTATATCTCACACTTTAGGGCAATATAAGTTTCTGAAAAACTGGACCAATTTCTCCCTTGTTTCACAAACCACCATTTAACGAGGTGTGCTGTAGCAGATATTGTTCTCAAAATGCAGCATTAAATTAACTACAAGAGATGTTAACATTATGCATTTTTCTTGCATTTCTTTTTGTACAAGATCCTATCAACACAGCCTTGTTACAAGAAGCTCAGTTAAATCAACGCCTCCGGAGCCTAATTAAAAGATCTGATTTATTACAGTGTAAGTAGAGAGATTTTCGTATCAACATTTACATAAAGATCATCTTTGTCTCATGAGTTTTCGTGAGCTGATGAAAAGCGAGAGGATTTTCTCTCTAAAATCTCTTGGTATTGAATCCCCGAAACTTGAATTTTTTTGCGGCCGTTAAAGTGTATCTGGATTATGGATGGGTCAGGTGGCTGAGAATGTTAAATGGGAAACGATACAATTTTTGATGTTTCTGGTGAAACTTTCCATGGCAAATTTTCATTTTTTTGTTAAATTATTCTTTAACGCCATGTTATCTTTTTAAATGCTGAAGACTTCACCTATTGTTGACCACCTGAATTCTTTTTGGGAGGGGCTGCATGCCCTTGGAGTTCTATGCATAAAGTAAGGGCCCTATTAAATCTACAGATTCTGCGGGTGATTGTCGGGGGAGGGGGGGGGAGTGTTCCTTCCTGGCAATTGCATGCTTGGCAGCAGAGGAGACTGCTGCTATTACATGCAGCGATCTCCAAAATATGGGGAGGAGCGATCACTAATGCCATCACTCGTGCCCATACTGAATCATTGTTTGCCGGCAGCAGAGTATGATTACACACCACAATCTGCTGCTGGCAAACGGTTATTTTTAAACATATTGAAAGACTCAGATTACCCTATGAACAAGCATTTGCTCGTTCATCGGGTAATCGGCGGCAGTATTACACTTTTATATGAACGCTTGCCTCTGCAGGTGTAATAGGGCCTTATGTCTTGGTCTTTAGTGACTGGTCAAGATTCCCTACCAGTATGTCTTTTTCAGGGAAGTGTTCTTTCTCAGAGGGCTTGTCCTCTCTGCTTCAGCACTCTCCTTGTAACTGTAACAGCTTCTAAAATTAGATACATCTGGTGGCCAGGGGCGTAAGCTAGAAATGCATGGGCCCCATAGCAAAAAAAAATTATGGCCCCCCCCCCCCCCATAACAGTGTCCCTGACAGTGACTGACCCCTAACAGGGGGTGGAGGCCGGCAACTATTGTAAGACGGACCCCGCGTTCCTTATGTAAGTGAGTTTAAAGGGAACCTGTCACCAAAAAATCTCTTATTAAGCTGTTAATAGTACCTTATAGTGCTACATAGTAGTTTCCTAATGCACTTTTTCTTCGTTTAGCCGCATTTAGCCTCCTTGAGAAATCAATGTTTTATTCAGTCGCTGCCCCCTGATTCAGGTCAGGTTTGAAGTCAAGGGGGCAGCGGCCTAGGCGTCTCCAATCCTGCTCTCCCCGCCTCCCGCCGCCTTTATTGACACGCCGGATCTCAGTGCCGGGACCGCGCTCCCAGCCCGCATGCGCAGTAAAGGGCTGCTGTAGCGTGATCCCAGCTCCGGCTCGTACACTCAGCCGGCTTCAGTTTCGCTACTGCGCATGCGGGCTGGGAGCGCGGTCCCGGCACTGAGATCCGGCGTGTCAATAAAGGCGACGGGGAGAGCATGATTGGAGACGCCTAGGCCGCTGCCCCCTTGACTTCAAACCTGACTTGAAGCAGGGGGCAGCGGCTGAATAAAACATTGATTTCTCAAGGAGGCTAAATGCGGCTAAACGAAGAAAAAGTGCATTAGGAAACTACTATGCAGCACTATAAGGTACTACATACTCGTACATACTTTGCACAAGTTTATTATTTACAACTTAAAGGGAACCTGTCACCAAAATAAATCGCTTATTAAGCTGTTAATAGTATTTTTTGGTGACAGGTTCCCTTTAAGTTGTAAATAATAAACTTGTGCAAAGTATGTACAAGTATGTATACTACTTTCTAATAATCCTTAACTATCACTTGACACTTGCCCAGTAACCACTTCAGCCACAGAGACAGATTCCCACAGAATTCAGAGTCCCAGACTCCCACTGTCCCACTCACTCCATGATCCCATCCCATTCCATTCCCATCCCATCATCAATTTGGGCCCTGGGCTAGGATGGGCTCTGCTCTGCGCTGCCGCCGCCTGCCACTCAGAGTAGAGACTAGTCAAAACTCACCTCGCCGCCAGCCACCGCAAGTCCGCACTGCCGCCTGCTTCTAAATGTCTGACTGGGAGCCGGAGATGCGCGGAAACCACGCCTCTGGCTCCTCCTCACTCAGTCAGACCTCACTCAATGTTGCGGCCGCCGCCGCCTCTGACACGTGAGCTGCCAACAGCCTGCGCTACGCCGTGCGCACTGCCCCCGGGGCCGGGCCCTATTAGATCACAACTTAGTGGCCTGGATTTTGAATAGGAGGCGGTGGGGGGGCCGTTGGGGGGGGGGGCAATTGCGACCGCTGCGACCCCTGTAGCTACGCCACTGCTGGTGGCAGTTAAAAGATGGAACTGAGAATGTGCGTCCACCTCAGCGATGTTACTGAGGTGGATGGAAAATTAAAGAAAAGAAGAAACAGCACATAGCTCGAGAAAGGTTTTATTCAACAAATGACTATGCTACATTTTTTATTACATGCCATTACAAACATATTCGGATCCAGGTGCTGGTGAGACAACCTATTTAAGGGCAAGGAATGATGTGATAACAACCCCTGCCAGTGCTGAAGAATATATTAGCACTAGATAAGCAAAATGAAATACAGTTGAATAAATGGGCATGGACAGCTTAAAACAAAGAGTCAATAGGTTTGTTAATGCTTATGTTCAAGAAAACAACTTAAATGGATTGTCTAGGATAGGTGTGGGGTTGTCTTGAGTATAGGCCATCCATATCTGATCAGCGGGGGTCCGAC
Organism: Bufo bufo; assembly: GCF_905171765.1. Classification (NCBI taxonomy): domain Eukaryota; kingdom Metazoa; phylum Chordata; class Amphibia; order Anura; family Bufonidae; genus Bufo; species Bufo bufo. Next base: position 333,116,409 of record NC_053394.1, on the reverse strand, counting down.
ATCCCCCATCCCTCAAGATTTTGTTGTAGCTCTAGACTACACTACACAATGGATGGAGCTGTGAAGTTATGGTGAGTGGCACCTGCTTCCGGTGCTGGAGCTATAAGTAAACAGTTGTTTGGTAGGGGTGTGGGGTGCTGCAATCCACTATCCCATCTATATCAATATGAAAATTCTGGAGTAGTGTGGGCTGCCACAGTGCTGCACCTGTTTGCAGCCACTGTAGCGAGCACCGATCCTCCTCTGTGATATATCATCTGGACCACTCCCTGTGTGCCAGTACAATGAACATGGAACAGAAAAAACAAAATCCGTAACCCGTGAAGTGATAGAAACGACACCGGGGAGGAAAAGGATGAGCGCCAAGCTTCCAGTCTGTGATGTACAGTATATATAGGAGAATAGTGAATGGATAGGTAAATACCCCAATAGATAAACATACAAGACAGACGAATATAGTATTGATATCGTTGGTTCTTGTCGGTATTAGCGCCAAAAAGGCCTTCACTATAATAAAATATCTTTCCAACTAAACCAAGACCCAAAATCTGGACACTTCTCAGCAGAAGAAGTATATCAAATGGAGCTCAAAGGAAAATTGGTACTTATATGTAAATATACTGTGTATATATATATATATATATATATATATATACACTGCGTGCAGAATTATTAGGCAAATGAGTATTTTGACCACATCATCCTCTTTATGCATGTTGTCTTACTCCAAGCTGTATAGGCTCGAAAGCCTACTACCAATTAAGCATATTAGGTGATGTGCATCTCTGTAATGAGAAGGGGTGTGGTCTAATGACATCAACACCCTATATCAGGTGTGCATAATTATTAGGCAACTTCCTTTCCTTTGGCAAAATGGGTCAAAAGGAGGACTTGACAGGCTCAGAAAAGTCAAAAATAGTGAGATATCTTGCAGAGGGATGCAGCACTCTTAAAATTGCAAAGCTTCTGAAGCGTGATCATCGAACAATCAAGCGTTTCATTCAAAATAGTCAACAGGGTCGCAAGAAGCGTGTGGAAAAACCAAGGCGCTAAATAACTGCCCATGAACTGAGAAAAGTCAAGCGTGCAGCTGCCAAGATGCCACTTGCCACCAGTTTGGCCATATTTCATAGCTGCAACATCACTGGAGTGCCCAAAAGCACAAGGTGTGCAATACTCAGAGACATGGCCAAGGTAAGAAAGGCTGAAAGACGACCACCGCTGAACAAGACACACAAGCTGAAACGTCAAGACTGGGCCAAGAAATATCTCAAGACTGATTTTTCTAAGGTTTTATGGACTGATGAAATGAGAGTGAGTCTTGATGGGCCAGATGGATGGGCCCGTGGCTGGATTGGTAAAGGGCAGAGAGCTCCAGTCCGACTCAGACGCCAGCAAGGTGGAGGTGGAGTACTGGTTTGGGCTGGTATCATCAAAGATGAGCTTGTGGGGCCTTTTCGGGTTGAGGATGGAGTCAAGCTCAACTCCCAGTCCTACTGCCAGTTTCTGGAAGACACCTTCTACAAGCAGTGGTACAGGAAGAAGTCTGCATCCTTCAAGAAAAACATGATTTTCATGCAGGACAATGCTCCATCACACGCGTCCAAGTACTCCACAGCGTGGCTGGCAAGAAAGGGTATAAAAGAAGAAAATCTAATGACATGGCCTCCTTGTTCACCTGATCTGAACCCTATTGAGAACCTGTGGTCCATCATCAAATGTGATATTTACAAGGAGGGAAAACAGTACACCTCTCTGAACAGTGTCTGGGAGGCTGTGGTTGCTGCTGCACGCAATGTTGATGGTGAACAGATCAAAACACTGACAGAATCCATGGATGGCAGGCTTTTGAGTGTCCTTGCAAAGAAAGGTGGCTATATTGGTCACTGATTTGTTTTTGTTTTGTTTTTGAATGTCAGAAATGTACTGTATATTTGTGAATGTTGAGATGTTATATTGGTTTCACTGGTAAAACTAAATAATTGAAATGGGTATATATTTGTTTTTTGTTAAGTTGCCTAATAATTATGCACAGTAATAGTCACCTGCACACACAGATATCCCCCTAAAATAGCTAAAACTAAAAACAAACTAAAAACTACTTCCAAAAATATTCAGCTTTGATATTAATGAGTTTTTTGGGTTCATTGAGAACATGGTTGTTGTTCAATAATAAAATTAATCCTCAAAAATACAACTTGCCTAATAATTCTGCACTCCCTGTATATATATATTTACATATATGTACCAATTTTCCTTTGAGCTCCATTTGATATACTTCTTCTGCTGAGAAGTGTCCAGATTTTGGGTCTTGGTTTAGTTGGAACTATATTTTATTATAGTGAAGGCCTTTTTGGCACTAATTCCGACAAGAACCAACGATATCAATACTATATTCATCTGTCTTGTATGTTTATCTATTGGGGTATTTACCTATCCATTCACTATTCTCCTATATATACATCACAGACTGGAAGCTTGACGCTCATCCTTTTCCTCCCCGGTGTCGTTTCTATCACTTCACGGGTTACGGATTTTGTTTTTTCTGTTCCATGTACATTGACTTAGTGTTAAAACTCTGTTTACACTGATTTGAGCTGCCTACTTCTTTTTAGTGACTTTTTATCCCTATCTTCACATTATCACAGTCCTGTTGGCGCCCTTCTTTCCTTCTCTTCAGGGGCATTCAGTTGATCCCTAGATAGAGTTGGGATAACCTCGTTTTCTTTTTTTACGTTCTTGATGCCAGTTCAATGGCCAGGATACCGGTGGTTAAAGTTCTGTATTTGTCATGACGACAATTCTGGCGTGCGCAGGGTACTACCCCAGGGCCCTTCGAAGGTGTTATAATGCACGTCCCAGATTAGGAATGCCAGAGTGGTGTAATGGCTTATAATGTCTCTATAAGGTGGTGATAATTGTGTCAACGGTGTCTCCTACCTGGGTACGGCTGGACTCCTGGCTCACTTGCGATAAGTCGTCTGCTTGGTAGCTCTGTAATTCTGACATGAATTAATCTTCTGCACTTTTCTGTAACTTCTGCTTTGTGGGTACAGACTAGCTGAGGAGGAATGGCTTCTTCTGTAACACCACAGAGTTGTTTTACGAAACTCTTCTACTCCGCTACAATCTGTTAAGAGCCTTTACCTTGTCATCTGATATGATTTTACATTATGTCATTCACAAGTGTGCATAAACCATGTTAAATTCCACTATTGTTGTAATTTCCATGTTCACCAGCAGGTGGCAGCAATGCATTGGTATGGAGTTGGTTCATTCCAGCTTAGCTCCCCCTCTGTGGAGGTGTGGACTATTCCCACAGCCTACACCCTGGGTGGAGAAGGAAGTTAGTAAGGAGTGTAGCCCACCCCCCGTTAGGGGTAGGGTGTGTGTGTAAGGAGATCCTGATATAGGGAACCAAGTCTCGTGCTGAGACATTGATCACAATCCCCAGCCTGAGCCCTGCAGCCTCAGCTGGATGAAGCAAGCAGACAACCTCCAGTTCCAGGAAGAAAGCATTCCCTGAGAATACAACTGTGAGTAAAGTCCAGAGACCCAGGATAAGCCATATTCCTCCTCAGCTAGTCTGTCCCCATACAGCAGAAGATAGAATGAAAGTGCAGAAGCCAAATTCCTGCCATAGTTTTAGAGCTATAAAGCAGACGTCCTTGCCTGCAAGCTCCAGGTTTACAGAACAGAAGATTCATTCCTGCCAACCATTGCTGAAAGCCTGCTGGGACCAAAGCTGTACCTTGCTTGGATCAAAGTTACCCTCAGTAAAGACGAGTTTGAACTTTACCAAAGGTCTGGACCTCAATTTCTGTTGCAAAATTCCTATATTACTCCTCCTAACAGTACACTTAATTTATTGCAAGTGAGCCAGGAGCCAGGAGTCCGGCCGTACCCAGGTAGGAGACACCGTTGACACCATTATTATCATCATACAGACACATTATTGGCAATCACACCCCTCTGACATTCCTACTCTGGGATGTGCGTTATAACACCTTTGAAGGGCCCTGTGATAGTACCCTGCGCACGCTGCAATTGGCGTCATGACCCATACTGAACATTTTAACAACCCGTTCCTGGCCGCTGCACTTCTAGGTCTCTGGACTTAACTCACAGATAGATTCTCAGGGGATGCTTTCTTCCTGGAACTCTGGAGGTTGTAGTTTTCTGCTTTCTTCATCCAACTGAGGCTGAAAGTGCTCAGACTTGGTATATGATCAAGTCTTAGCCGAGACAAGATCTTTGCTGTCTTTCCTATGCAGGGGAACTCCTCACACACACACCCTACCCCTAGCAGGGGTAAGGCTACACACTGACTCTAACCTCCTTCTCCACCCATGCTGCAGGATGTGGGAACAGCCCACTTCGCTCACAGAGAGGGAGCTAAGCTGGAATAATCCATGGAGTTGCTGTCACCTGCTGGTGAACCTGAAAAATTACAAGAACAATTGAATTAAACATGGTTTTATATGCACATTTGTGCATGACGAGACAGGCACTGGGGCAGGGCCTGATGCTGGAGGCTAAAGACATAGTTGCTGTGGGGCCTGGACGGTGGAGCATTATATACTGTATACTGGTACCACAGGGGAAGCATTGTGATACACAGGGCACTACAGGGACTTTGGGGAGCACACTTACAAAGTGGAGGACTATATGGTACTGCTATTTCTGCAGTATAGCGCAGTGGCACTGTATTGGGGTTAGCAGCAGGATGACAATTTTGGGGCACCAGGAGGAGGAGGAGAATGATCGAAAAGTGAGGAATCTAAGATGTCCGTTTGGCAAACTTTGCAGAGACTTTGCACTTCCATTATTTTTGTTGTTATGATACCAACAGATATTGAGAATGCTGGTGTGAACGAAGCCTTAGATGGTCAGCCAATCCCAAGGGACAAAGTGAGCAGTGGTGCAGCCACAGAATGATGGAGGTAGTAGTCTGGTAGCACTTTAACAAATAAGTAAATTTTACAGAAGTATAATTAGTAGTGATGAACGGACATCGGCCGGAACGGTTCGCAAATGCGCGTTCGCGATCAAATGTTCGTGAACCGCGCGTTCGCAGCAGACCCCATTAACTTTAATGGCAGGCAAACCTCAAAAACCTTCAGGTCATATTTTCAGCCATCAAATACTTACTAGAAGTGCACAAAAAGTCCCACAACATGGACAGTGACATAAATTCCCACAAAAATATGTATTTTAATCAAGGCCCATTTTTATGTGTCTTAAAGGGAAACTTTCAAAAATGTGCCCTACTGGAGCCTAGAAATTTTTTATTTTAGGCCATGGCAGTACAGGCCCCAAATATTAGGCATTTACCTGACAGAAAAGAACTTGTGATGATGTGGCTGGAGGTACATTAGGCGGTCACTGAATAAAAATTTTACTGTAGGCCAGTACAGGCCTCAAAAATTATGCATTCAACTGACAGAAAAGAACTTGTGATGATGTGGCTGGAGGTACAGTAGGCGGTAAATGGATAAAAATATTATTGTAGGCCACTGGAGTATAGGCCCCAAAAATTAGGCATTCACCTGACAGAAAAGAACATGTGATTATGTTACTGGAAATACATTAGGCGGTCACTGGATACAAATTTTACTGTAGGTCACTGGAGTACAGACCCCAAAAATTATGCATTCACCTGACAGAAAAGAACTTGTGATGATGTGGCTGGAGGTACATTAAGCGGTCAATGGATAAAATTTTTACTGTAGGCCACTGGAGTACAGGCCCCAAAAATTAGGCATTCACCTGACAGAAAAGAACTTGTGATTATGTGGCTGGAGGTACATTAGGCGGTTACTGGATAACAAAAATTCTGTACGCCACTGGAGTATAGGCCCCAAAAATTAGGCATTCAACTGACAGAAAATAAATTGTGATGATGTGGCTGGAGGTACATTAGGCGGTCACTGGATGAACATTTTACTGTAGGCCAATGGAGGACAGGCGCTAAAAATTAGGCATTCACCTGACAGAAAATAACTTGTTAATCTGTGGCTGGAGGTACATTAGGCGGTTACTGGATACAAATTTTACTGTAGGCCAGTACAGGCCACAAAAATTAGGTATTCACCTGACAGAAAAGAACTTGTGATGATGTGGCTGGAGGTACATTAGGCGGTCAGTGGATAACATTTTTATTGTAGGCCACTGCAGTATAGGCCACAAAAATTTGGCATTCACCTGACAGAAAATAAATTGTGATGATGTGGCTGGAGGTACATTAGGCGGTCAGTGGATAACAGTTTTATTGTAGGCCACTGGAGTATAGGCCACAAAATTTGGCATTCACCTGACAGAAAAGAAATTGTGATGATGTGGCTGGAGGTACATTAGGCGGTTACTGAATAAAATTTTTATTGTAGGCCACTGGAGTACAGGCCACAAAAATTAGGCATTCACCTGACAGAAAAAAACTTGGGATGATGTAGCTGGAGGTACATAAGGCAGTCACTGGATAAAATTTTTACTGTAGGTCACTGGAGTACAGGCCCCAAAAATTAGGCAAATGACCTGACAAAAAAGAACTTGTGATGATGTGGCTGGAGGTACATTAGGCGGTCAGTGGATAGCATTTTTATTGTAGGCCACTGGAGTATAGGCCACAAAAATTTGGCATTCACCTGACAGAAAAAAACTTGTGATGATGTGGCTGGAGGTACATTAGGCGGTCACTGGATAAAAATTTTACTTTAGGCCAGTACAGGCCACAAAAATTAGGCATTCACCTGACATAAAAGAACATGTGATTATGTTACTGGAAATACATTAGGTGGTCACTGGATAAAATTTTTACTGTAGGCCACTGGAGTACAGGCCCAAAAAATTAGGCATTCACCTGACAGAAAAGAACTTGTGAAGATGTGGCTGGAGGTACATTAGGCGGCCATTGGATAAAAATGTTACTTTAGGCCAATACAGGCCCCAAAAATTAGGCATTCACTTGACAGAAAATAACTTGTGATGATGTGGCTGGGGGTACATTAGGCGGTCAGTGGATAAAATTTTTACTGTAGGCCAGTACAGGCCCCAAAAATTAATTACTGGAAATACATTAGGCGGTCACTGGATACAAATTTTACTGTAGGTCACTGGAGTACAGACCCCAAAAATTATGCATTCATCTGACAGAAAAGAACTTGTGATGATGTGGCTGGAGGTACATTAAGCGGTCAATGGATAACATTTTTACTGTAGGCCACTGGAGTACAGGCCCCAAAAATTATGCATTCATCTGACAGAAAAGAACTTGTGAAGATGTGGCTGGAGGTACATTAGGCGGCCATTGGATAAAAATGTTACTTTAGGCCAATACAGGCCCCAAAAATTAGGCATTCACCTGACAGAAAAGAACTTGTGATTATGTGGCTGGAGGTACATTAGGCGGTTACTGGATAAAAAAAATTCTGTACGCCACTGGAGTATAGGCCCCAAAAATTAGGCATTCAACTGACAGAAAATAAATTGTGATGATGTGGCTGGAGGTACATTAGGCGGTCACTGGATGAACATTTTACTGTAGGCCAATGGAGGACAGGCGCTAAAAATTAGGCATTCACCTGACAGAAAATAACTTGTTAATCTGTGGCTGGAGGTACATTAGGCGGTTACTGGATACAAATTTTACTGTAGGCCAGTACAGGCCACAAAAATTAGGTATTCACCTGACAGAAAAGAACTTGTGATGATGTGGCTGGAGGTACATTAGGCGGTCAGTGGATAACATTTTTATTGTAGGCCACTGGAGTACAGGCCACAAAAATTAGGCATTCACCTGACAAAAAAGAACTTGTGATGATGTGGCTGGAGGTACATTAGGCGGTCACTGGATAAAATTTTTACTGTAGGCCAGTACAGGCCAAAAAAATCAGGCATTCACCTGACAGAAAAGAACTTGTGATGATGTGGCTGGAGGTACAGTAGGCGGTCACTGGATAAAAATATTATTGTAGGCCACTGGAGTATAGTCCCCAAAAATTAGGCATTCACCTGACAGAAAAGAACATGTGATTATGTTCCTGTAAATACATTAGGTGGTCACTGGATAAAAATTTTACTGTAGGCCACTGGAGTACAGGCCCCAAAAATTAAGCATTCACCTGACAGAAAAGAACTTGTGAAGATGTGGCTGGAGGTACATTAGGCGGCCATTGGATAAAAATGTTACTTTAGGCCAATACAGGCCCCAAAAATTAGGCATTCACTTGACAGAAAATAACTTGTGATGATGTGGCTGGGGGTACATTAGGCGGTCAGTGGATAAAATTTTTACTGTAGGCCAGTACAGGCCCCAAAAATTAGGCATTCACCTGACAGAAAAGAACTTGTGATTATGTGGCTGGAGGTACATTAGGCGGTTACTGGATAAAAAATTTACTGTAGGCCAATGGAGTACAGGCCCCAAAAATTAGGCATTCACCTGACAGAAAAGAACATGTGATTATGTTCCTGTAAATACATTAGGTGGTCACTGGATAAAAATTTTACTGTAGGCCACTGGAGTACAGGCCCCAAAAATTAAGCATTCACCTGACAGAAAAGAACTTGTGAAGATGTGGCTGGAGGTACATTAGGCGGCCATTGGATAAAAATGTTACTTTAGGCCAATACAGGCCCCAAAAATTAGGCATTCACTTGACAGAAAATAACTTGTGATGATGTGGCTGGGGGTACATTAGGCGGTCAGTGGATAAAATTTTTACTGTAGGCCAGTACAGGCCCCAAAAATTAGGCATTCACCTGACAGAAAAGAACTTGTGATTATGTGGCTGGAGGTACATTAGGCGGTTACTGGATAAAAAATTTACTGTAGGCCAATGGAGTACAGGCCCCAAAAATTAGGCATTTATCTGACAGAAAAGAACTTGTGATTATGTTACTGTAAATACATTAGGTGGTCACTGGATACAATTTTTACTGTAGGCCACTGGAGTACAGGCCCCAAAAATTAAGCATTCACCTGACAGAAAAGAACTTGTGAAGATGTGGCTGGAGGTACATTAGGCGGCCATTGGATAAAAATGTTACTTTAGGCCAATACAGGCCCCAAAAATTAGGCATTCACCTGACAGAAAAGAACTTGTGATTATGTGGCTGGAGGTACATTAGGCGGTCACTGGATAAAAATTTTACTGTAGGTCACTGGAGTATAGGCCCCAAAAATTAGGCATTAACCTGACAGAAAATAATTTGTGATAATGTGGCTGGAGACACATTAGGAGGTCACTGGATAAAATTTTTACTGTAGGCCAATGGAGTACAGGCCCCAAAAATTAGGCATTCACTTGACAGAAAAGAACTTGTTTCTCTATGGCTGGAGGTACATTAAGCGGTCACTGTATAAAAATTTTACTGTAGGCCAGTACAGGCCCCAAAAATCAGGCATTCACCTGACAGAAAAGAACTTGTGATGATGTGGCTGGAGGTACAGTAGGCAGTAAATGGATAAAAATATTATTGTAGGCCACTGGAGTATAGGCCCCAAAAATTAGGCATTCACCTGATAGAAAAGAACATGTGATTATGTTACTGGAAATACATTAGGCCAGGCATGGCCAATCTGCGGCTCTCCAGCTGTTGTAAAACTACAACTCCCACCATGCCCTGCTCTAGGCTGATAGCTGTAGACTGTCCGGGCATGATGGGAGTTGTAGTTTTGCAACAGCTGGAGAGCCTCAGGTTGGCCATCTCTGCATTAAGCGGTCACTGGATAAAAATTTTACTGTATGCCACTGGAGTACAGGCCCCAAAAATTAGGCATTCACCTGACAGAAAAGGCCTTTTATGCCGCTGTATATACATAAGACAAGGACCATTCTTTGTTCTGGGTGGTGGCGGATATGTGTGAGCTGACATGAGGAAATTTAATTACTCGTGGTCGTCACAGGTGTTGAAGACCCATGCCTTATTCATTTTTAGAAATGTGAGGTAGTCCACATTGTCGTGAGCTAGGCAAGTGCGTCACGAATCCCCCACGGCTGTGCTGAACATCCTTTCGGACAGGACACTTAACGAGGGGCAAGCCAAGAGTTCCATGGCAAATTGTGCCAGCTCTGGCCACAGTTCAAGCCTGCACACCCAATAGTCCAGGGGTTCCTTGCTTCTCAGAGCGTCCACATCGGCCGTTAACCCAATGTAGTCAGACACCTGTCGGTTTAGGAGTTCCCTGAGGGCAGCTGTCGATGGGTTGGCTGCAAGAATGATCTCATATCCAAAGTGACTAACACATCTTCAAACCGCCCACTTCTTGCAGGCGTGGTAGGATTGGTACCCGCACCTGTTTCGCTGTGGGTGGAAATTCCTCTGCCAGCGCCCGCAACAGCATAATGCAGCATCTCTCGCAGCAAGGGCAGGAAATGCTGCATTCTGCCAGCCCTCTGTGATGCTGGTAACATGTCCGCCATTTTGTGTTTGTACAGGGGGTCTAAGTACGTTGCCACCCAGTACTGGTCCTTGCCCTTTATGTTTTTTTATACAGGGGTCTCTCTTCAAACGCTGGAGCATGAAGGCCCCCATTTGCACTAAATTGGAAGCAGTGGAGCGCACTGGTTTCTGCTCATCACCCAGGAAAATATTGTCCTCGTTCTCCTCCCCCCAGCCACGGAAAACACCATGGATCCCCGAAAAGTTTAAAGTCCCCCTCAAACCCTGCTCTTCTTGCTCCTCCTCCTCCTCCCCCCAGGCACCATCCTCCTCTGACTCCACTTCAGACTCCTGCTGACTTGTCTCAGATTAAGTGCCCCCCCCCCCCCCCCTCTCGGGGAATTCATTCATTGCGACTTCCTCATCTTCCAGCTCCTTCTCCTCGACGGCTTTATTGATTACACGACGCAATGCACACTCCAGAAAGAAGGCGTAAGGTACGATGTCACTGATGGCGCCCTGGCTGCGACTGACCAGTTTGGTGATCTGATCAAATGGCAGCAGAAGTCTGCATGCTTCGTGCATGAGAAGCCACTGGCACAGTGAAAAGAAACCAAGATCCCCAGAACCTGTCCTGCTGCAGAGTTCGTACAGGTAGTCATTAAAGGCACGTTTCTGCTGGAGCAGCCTATCAAGCATATGCAAGGTGGAGTTCCAGCACTTTGGGCTGTCACAAATCAGATGTCTGACGGGCAAGTGGTGTCGCCGCTGAACGTCAGCAAGGCGAGCCATGGCCGTGTGAGATCTTCTAAAATGGCAAGAGATTTTCCTTGGCTGCCGCAAGATGACCTGGACCCCGGGGTATTTGGCAATGAATCGCTGCACGACTAAGTTGAGGACATGTGCCATGCATGGTACATGTGTCATTTTGAACTGTTTCAGCGCGCTCAGCAGATTGGCACCATTGTCGTTCACCACTTTACCAACTGTCAAATTAAGCGGGGTTAGCCACTGATCGGCCTATGACCGCAGAGCTGAAAGCAGTGCAGGACCGGTGTGTCTCTTGGCTTCCAGGCACAACAGCCGGAGCACATCATGGCAATGTCTCACCTGGGACGTCGAATATGTTCTGGGGAGCTTGGGGGGCATAGCAGAAGAGGCGATAGCAGTGAAAAAGGAGGAGTCAGCTGAGGAGGAGATGGAGGATGGAGTAGGAGGATGACAAGAAGAGGCAGGCCTACATGCAATCCTCTGCTGTGTGCACCCCAAAAGACACCACCACCACCATAATAGCCCATCCACTCGAGTCAGAGGAATTATTTTCCCATCCATTCCCAGACCTTACCGATGCGCAGCCATTCTTGGCATCGGATGAGAAAGAGGAGGTAGCAATGGCCGCCACCCAGCGGTCTGACGACAGTGCCCAGATCAGCCCAAGGAGGGTGGTCCCTGCTGTTGCTGTCTACTCCGAGATCTCTAATCTCAGTGGTGATGAAGGTGACGATGATGACGTGTCGATGGACGTCACGTGGGTGCCCACAAGAGAGGAAGAGGATGGGAGTTCAGAGGGAGAGATGGAGCAGCATATATGGAGGAGAAAAAGGAGAAGCAGGCAGAACTCGCAGTGCACAGGAGGCAAAAAGCAGACTACAAATGTATCTGGAGCGAGCCATCCACCATGCACGGTCACATCTGGCGCTCCCAGGACGCCGTCACATGTCTCTGCAGTGTGGGCTTTTTTTAACATGTCAGCTGCTGACAATAGTGTTGCCATCTGCAGGCTGTGCTGTCAACGCATAAGTCGCGGTAAGCCAAACACTCACCTAGGGACGACCACCTTAAGAAGGCACCTGGCCTCCCATCACCGAGCCCAGTGGGAGCAACACCGTCAGAACCCACAAAGCCACACTCCCAGCGCTCAACGTCCAGCCTTTTCTCCTCCCATTTGTCCTCCACTCCACTTTCCACCGTGCCGTCGTCGTGTTCATCTGGCAAAAGGCAGGCTTCCGTGGCCCAAATGTTCGAACGTAAAAAGTTTATGACACTGGATAACCCTCTTGCCCAATGGTTGACCGCCGGCTAGTCGGAACTGCTAGCCCACCAACTACTGCCATATAAACTGGTGGACTTGGAGGCCTTTAGAAAATTTGTGGCCATTGGCACACCGCAACGGAAGGTCCCCGGAAGGAAATATTTCTCCCAGAAGGGCATCTCAGAGCTATATGGCCATGTTCAGCGACAAGTGAATGTATCTCTGGCACACAGTGTCGGTGCCAAGATACATCTAACCACAGACACGTGGTCTAGCAAACGCGGGCAGGAAAGGTACATAACTTTTACTGCCCTCTGGGTGAACCTTCTGACGACAAGCATGTAACCTGTTGTACCTGTGTGGATTTGGTGTTACCGCCACAGATTGCATGCAGGCCTGCCTCTTCGTCTCCCCCTCCTACTCCATCCTCCGTCTACTCCTCGGCTGACTCCTTCTTTTCCACTGCTACCGGCTCTTCCGCTGCACCCCCCCCAGCTCCCTAGAACCTATTCGACGTGCCAGGTGAGACGTTGCCATGCTGTGCTACAGCTGTTGTGCCTGGAAGCCAAGAGCCACACCGGACCTGCACTGCTTTCAGCTCTGCGGTCACAGCCCGATCAGTGGCTAACCCCGCTCAATTTGACAGTTGGTAAAGTGGTGTGCGACAATGATGCCAATCTGCTGAGCGCTCTGAAACAGGGAAAGCTGTCTAATATACCTCTAGCCACATAATCACTTGATGTTTTCTGTCCGGTGAATGCCTAATGTTTGGGGCCTGTAGTCCACTGGCCTGCAGTAAAATTGATATCCATTGACATCTAATGACCTCCAGCCACATAATCACTTGTTCTTTTATGCACGGTGAATGCATAATTTTTGGGCCCTGTAATCTAACTGGCCAACAGTAAAATTGTTAATCGGTGACCGGCTAATGTACCTCCAGCCACATTATCAATTGTTCTTTTCTGTACAGTGAATGAATAATTTTTGGGGCCTGTAGTCCACTGGCCTGCAGTAAAATTGATATCCAATGACTGTCTAATATACCTCCAGCCACATAATCACTTGTTCTTTTCTGTACGGTGAATGCATAATTTTTGGGGCCTGTAATCTAACTGGCCAACAGTAAAATTGTTATACGGTGATCGCCTAATTTACCTCCAGCCACATAATCACTTGTTCTTTTCTGTACGGTGAATGCATAATTTTTGGGGCCTGTAATCTAACTGGCCAACAGTAAAATTGTTATACGGTGACCGGCCAAATTTACCTCCAGCCACATTGTCAATTGTTCTTTTCTGTACGGTGAATGAATCATTTTTCTGGCCTGTAGTCCACTGGCCTGCAGTAAAATTGATATCCAATGACCGTCTAATATACAGATAGAGTAGGGTTAGCACTCCAGCTCTTAACTCAAATTTCTTAACTCGCGTTATCTTGAGACAAAAGCCATTGAAAAGCAATTGAAGGTGTTTGCTTAGATTAGATAACACAACTCAGAAATCTAAGAGATTAACTCTACTCCATCCGTACCTCCAGCCACATAATCACTTGTTTTCTGTCCTGTGAATGCCTAATGTTTGGGGCCTGTACTCTCGTGGCCTAAAATAAAAAATTTCTAGGCTCCAACAGGGCACATTTTTGAGAGTTTCCCTATAAGATGCATAAAAATGGCCCCTGATTAAAATACATATTTTTTGTGAGAATTTTTGCCATTGATCCCCCTCTGGTATGTTACTGTCCATGTTGTGGGACAATTTGTGCACTTCTAGTAAGTATTTAGTGGCTGAAAATATGACCTGAAGGTTTTTCAGGTTCACCTGCCATTGAAGTGAATGGGGCCCGCTGCGAACTTGCGGTTTGCGAACATTTGATCGCATTCGCGCGTTTGCGAATCATCCCGGCTGATCTTCATCAATCACTACTTTCCCTTATAAAACTGAATCACTGCACACTGCTCGTCTTTCGTGCAAATCACAAGTGGGGCACCTATTGTTGCTTACACTACAGTCACAAATGAACTGATGTAACAAATTCAAACCTGCACAGCAATGACTTGAATTATGTATTTGTCTTTTTTATGAAAGTTGATTAAAATAATTCTACAGCCAGAGTACGGATAATTTCGACTCACCCTCGTATGTGTGAAATTGAGAACATTTGGTTTCTCCCATTACAGATCAGACGTGTATGATATTTTTGTCCATGAGAGAATGCTATGGAATGCTATGGAAACATTCCTCAAGCCATAACCCTGCCATGACCTTGTGTTCTTCCAGCAATGGTTGCAGGGTGTTTGTTCTCTGATGTTTCTCTTCTGACATGTCCATCAATCAATTATTGCCAATCGGCACATGTAGAGTTCTGATACTGCCACGAAAGTTGAAGCCTTTTCTGCCAATGCAACTTTATTAACAGAGGTGCAGTGACCATCAGTCTGCTTCGGAGACCCATAATCAGTAGGATTAACTAAACTGTTGTTTTAGACACACGATTTATAGCCCTTCAGTTTGGTGGCAAGCTGCTCCACTATAGAGTCTCGGTCCACCCTTGCGCACCTTCGTAGGCAACGTTCACTAACGTTCACCAACGTTCACTCAATAATGGTACCATCTGTCCACTGAGAATATCCTTTCACCACAGCAGCACATCAACAGTTCACAACCTACACAGCTACTGCCACCCTTGGCCTGAAAGACAATAATCAGCCCTTTTTGGAAATCTGATAAATTGCCCCTTTATACCCAGGGGTCAGTACAGAGATCTCTCCCATCATCTATTTATCCCCAGGACTGTGACTGTGACAAGGGGACATCCTCTGCGTCTGGAGGAAAGAAGGCTTTGTACATTAACATAGAAGAGGATTCTATATGGTAAGAGCAGTGAGACTATGAAACTCTCTGCCGGAGGAGGTGGTGATGGTGAGTTCACTAAAAGAGTTCAAGAGGGGCCTGGATGTATGTCTGGAGTGTAATAATATTACAGGTTATAGATACTAGAGATGGGTCGTTGATCCAGGGAGTTATCTGATTGTCAGGAAGGAATTTTTTTCCCCTTAAGTGGGGAAAATTGGCTTCTGCCTCACAGGTTTTTTGCCTTCCTCTGGATCAACTTGCAGGATAATAGGCCGAACTGGATGAACTATCTTACTATGTTACCCATAACAGCAATGAGAGATATGTGTGCAGACAGCCTATCACACACCTTAAGTATATACCCACCAAAGCAGCTCATCACACGTAACTTCATTCATGTAAGTGCTGCCAACGTCGATAGCATGAAGTGGTAATAATAATAATAATAATAATAATAATTGACCGTTCAATTGTCTTCTGTCACTCCTTTCTCCACCAATCTCTTGTGTTTATACAGGGAAACAATAATGCATAAAAAGGCAGAACATAAATCCAGAATGGAGTCTGAGGCATCCGTCTACTCCACTAACCCCTTGTCTTGCCCCTGTTGCTATTACCCAACCATTGTGACATAATGTTAACTGTAATCTTCTTCGTCCTTTATGACCTTTGTGTATTAGTCACAAAACATTAGACATATTGACCATCTCACTGTCTGCATTAGGTTCTCATTAGGTTGTCTTCACTTAGAAGTAATTCAGTTTCACTTGGAGCATGCTTAGCTTATTAATAATTATACATTTACAAACATGTTGCTTGCCTTGTCAGAACCACTCAAATGGGGAAAAAATATCTATTATTTATCAGGATTTTAGCACCCACCTTGGAACACTAAACGAGTGAAGAAGACATCAGTTGCTCAAGTGCTTTTCCTCTGATGTCTACACTAACAGAGGCGTCATATTCTGACATACTTTGCAGCTCCTCAGAGGTTTGTTGATTTGCTGAGCAGCTTTTTTTTTAACTTTTTTTGTGTCGGGCTGAGTTCTGATGAGTATTTCACGCTCTCCCAAATACCTAATTTATTTTTATATTTCCAGCTCGGAGAAATGTTTGCTCATAAACAGCTCGTTGATTTTACATTCAATGCATGTAAACTGAAAACTTCCTTCTGTGCAATTCTTATTCCCCCAATCACTTCTCTGCCAGAAGCTCGGAAATCCTACATATTTGTGGGTACTATGAAGTAAATCATATAAATAAACCTAAGCTCAAATTATACAGAAGTGTGTCAACCATGATAAGAACATTGTGACAATTCTCATGACTTAGAATGTGGATCTTGCTCACAACTGCTATTGAGTTGACTAAACAGGGGTGTGGAATCTAAGGGATGCCCAGGTTTTGTACCCAGGGGGGCTTTGCTGCAGGGAGGTTCTCGGGTTGTGGCCTCCAGCTGGACAAAGTTGTGACCAAGGGAACTAGACCAAATGTAAATGGTGAACATTATCAGGGCAGCTTGAGAAAATGGGACAGACTAGGGGTGGTACTCTATATCAGAAGTAGCGTAACTGCGGTGACACTCAGGCAATTAGTGAAAGATCTGGCTGTGTTTATGTGGCATCAGAAACTGCTGGACTGGGAATAGAGAGGGTCCAGTATGGGAACAAATATACCTTTGGCAGCAGACTTAAACACTGGCCTAAGAGAATGGCCAAAACGAAAAACAAAAAACTCCACTCACCAGTTCACAGTCCACAGTCTATCACCTCCAGCATCCCAGACACTTTGGGTCCCAATTGGATTAGAAGTGACAAGGTCCTGTGACAGCTGCTGCCAATCTCCGGCTTCAGCAGTCACATGTACAAAAACAGCATGTCACTGCAGTCACAGATTTTGAAACTATGAATGCCAAAGACTGTTAAACAAAACATGCAATGCAACAGCTCACTGCAAACCAAATAAAGTATGATTTGCCAAGCATCTCTAACTTATTAGTATAGCATTTGCAATTATGATGCAATTTTGTACTTTATTTGGTTTGCAGTGAGCTGTTGCATTGCATGTTTTGTTTAACAGTCTTGTTCTCAGCCATAGCAACGTGCCCCTGCGCTTTGGGATGTGCTGACTGACCCCCTTTTT